>NW_026292234.1:0-22685 GCF_023091745.1 Budorcas taxicolor | reverse complement strand
AACACACAGAGATACAGTACTTTGGGTGCATCAAGTGTGCAGTGACTTATCACCTTGGCAAGGGATGAAGAGAGAGAAATTGATAGGAGGATTGATCTGAATCCTGAAGATCATAGGACCCTTCAACCCCAGGTTAAAGTTTTGTTTTCCTTAAGGAAAATAAAAGGGGTATTCTTGGAGCTAGCATTTTGTTTAAATTTTCTAATTATTTCCAAATTTGAAATTTGAGAGTCTTAGCAGGATTCCTGTTGAGGAGGTAAGTGCGTTTTGTTGACTTCCAAGCAGAAATTTTTCCTGTGTGGTTAGTTGCTTTACTATGGCCATCATCTTTATTCTATTTAATTGAAGTATAGTTGGTTTTTAATGCTGTATTAACTTCTGCCATACAGCAAAGTGACTCAGTTATACATATGTATGTATATATATGTGTTTTGTTGTTCAGCCACTGTATACATTCTTTTCAGTATTCTTTTCGATATAGCTTATACCAGGATATACCAGAATCTGGTTCTCTGTGCTATGTAGTAGGACCTTCTTATTTATCCGTTCTGTATGTAATAGCTTATATCTGCCAACCCCAACCTCTCACTCCATCTCTCACGTCCATACATGACTACTGGAAAAACCATAGCCTTGACTAGATGGACATTTTTTGACAAAGTAATGTCTCTGCTTTTTAATATGCTATCTAGGTTGGTCATAACTTTCCTTCCAAGGCGTAAGCGTCTTTTAATTTCATGGCTGCAATCACCATCTGCAGTGATGTTGGAGCCCCCAAAAATTAAGTCTGACACTGTTTCCTCTGTTTCCTCATCTATTTCCCATGAAGTGATAGGATCAGATGCCATGATCTTCGTTTTCTGAATGTTGAATTTTAAGCCAACTTTTTCACTCTCCTCTTTCACTTTTACCAAGAGGCTTTTTAGTTCCTCTTCACTTTCTGCCATAAGGGTGGTGTCATCTGCATATCTGAGGTTATTGATATTTCTCCCGGCAATCTTGATTCCAGCTTGTGCTTCTTCCAGCCCAGCGTTTCTCATGATGTACACTGCATAGAAGTTAAATTAGCAGAGTGACAATATACAGCCTTCTCGTACTCCTTTTCCTATTTGGAACCAGTCTGTTGTTCCATGTCCAGTTCTAACTGTTGCTTCCTGACCTGCATACATGCTTCTCAAGAGGCAGGATGAACCTAATATGTACTACCTTGTTGCGTTGTAATTTCCTTCTTGATTTTCTTGTTGACCCGTTGGTTTTTTAGTAGCATATTGTTTCAGTTCAGTTCAGTTGCTCAGTCATGTTCAGCTCTTTGCAACCCCATGGACTGCAGCATGCCAGGCCTCTCTGTCCATCACCAACTCCCGGAGTTTACTTCAACTCATGTCTATTGAGTTGGTGATGCCATCCAACCATCTCATCCTCCGTCGTCCCCTTATCCTCCTGCCTTCAATCTTTCCCAGCATCAGGGTCTTTTCTAGTGGGTCAGTTCTTTGCATCGGGTGGCCAGTGTATTGGAGATTTAGCTTTGGCATCAGTCCTTCCAATGAGTATTCAGGATTGATTTCCTTTAGGATGGACTGGTTGGATCTCCTTGCAGTCCAAGGGACTCTCGAGTCTTCTCCAACACCACAGTTCAAAAGCATCAACTCTATGGTGCTCAGCTTTCTTTATAGTCCAACTCTCACATCCATACATGACTAGTGGAAAAACCATAGCTTTGACTAGATGAACCTTTGTTGGCAAAGTAATATCTCTGCTTTTTATTATGCTGTCTAGGTTGGTCATACCTTGTCTTCCAAGGAGCAAGCATCTTTTAATTTCATGGCTGCAGTCACCATCTGCAGTGATGTTGGAGCCCCCCAAAATAGCCTGTCACTGTTTCCACTTTTCCCCACTATTTGCCATGAAGTGATGGGACTGGATGCCATGATCTTAGTTTTCTGAATGTTGAGTTTCAAGCCAACTTTTTCACTCTCCTCTTTCACTTTCATCAAGAGGCTTTTTAGTTCCTCTTCCCTTTCTGCCATAAGGGTGCTGTCATCTGCATATCTGAAGTTATTGACATTTCTCTTGGCAATCTTGATTCCAGCTTGTGCTTCTTCCAGCCCAGCGTTTCTCATGCTGTACTCTGCATATAATTTAAATAAGCACGGTGACAATATACAGCCTTGTCGTACTCCTTTTCTTATTTGGAACCAGCCTGTTGTTCCATGTCCCGTTCTAACTGTTGCTTCCTGACCTGCATATAGGTTTCTCAAGAGACAGATCAGGTGGTCCCCTTCCTATATCCGCTTGCTTTAGTCTGATAGTCATACAGGCTCAAACATGTTCTAAAAAAAGAAAAAGAATATGCATATTCTTATTCTCCTTGCTCACATTTTATGATTATGATGTCCCTATTTTACATCTTCATGTTTATCCTTTTGCTGGTCCTTGTGTTATCATTGCTTTCACAAATACTTTTTTTTTCTTTATTTTTATGTGTGTGTGTGTGTGTGTGTGTGTGTGCTAAGTTGCTTCGATCATGTTCAACTATATGTCTCTGTGGACTGCAGCCTGCCAGTCTCTTCTGTCCATGGGATTCTCCAGGCATGAATTCTGGAGTGGGTTGCCATGCCCTCCAAGGGAACTTTCCAACCCAGGGTTTGACCCCAGGTCTCATATCTCTTGCACTGGCAGGCAGGGTTTTTACCAGTAGCACCAGCTGGGAAGTGCTTTTGATCTGTATACTGGCTGATTTAAATAATTTCCTTCCCAATTGTGATTTCCTCTTTCAAATAGCATCTTGCTTCTTTATTCTGTAGAGATGACCTTTTGATATTTCTTTTAGAATAGGCTTAGTATTCTTTTAGTTTTTGCTTGTCTGAGAAATTATTATTTCTCTTCCTGTTCTAAATGATAATCTTGCTGGCTAGAATATTCTAGGTTGCAGATTTTCCTCTTTGAATGCTTTGAATATATTTTGCTGCTCCCTTTTCTCTAGAAAACTTTATCAGTGTTTCCATAGAGAAGTCAGCTGATAGCCTTATGGAGGTTCCCTTGTAATGAGCTGTTTGCTTGTCTCTTGCTGGGTTTGAAATCCTCCCTTGGACTTTTGCCATTTTTATTATGTCTTGATGTCTGTTTGGGACCCTCTGTGCTTCCTGTTCTGGATATCTGTTTCCTTCTTTAGGTTTGGGAAGTTTTCAACCAGAATTTCTTCAAATATGTTTTCAATCTCCTTTTCTCTTTCTTCTCCTTTTGGAATGCCTGTTGTCGTAGAATACCCTGTTTTATATTATCCCATATGCTGTGCTCTACTTAGCCACTCAGTCTTGCCCAACTCTTTGTGACCCCATGGACTGTAGCCCACCAGGCTCCTCTGTCCATGGGGATTCTCCAGGCAAGAATACTGGAGTGTGTTGCCATGCCCTTTTCCAGGGGTCTGTGAATCCAGGGATCAAACCCAGATCTTCTGCATTGCAGATGGACTCTTTACTGTCTGAGCCACCAGGGAAGGTGGGGGCAGTGGTTGGCTCCCTGTTGGCAGTCCCTTGGTGAAGGTGGCTGGCTGCACCAGGGGGATGAGGACAGTGATCGGGGCTGTGTCACGGGACCCTTGTTGGTGGGCTGCTTATGCTCCCAGGAATGTGGGGGCAGCAACTCGTATCTGCTCTCAGGACCCTCTGCAGTGGCAGAGGGAAGCCCATATCATCCTGTAGGTTTCTTATATTTCATTTTTTTCTTTTCATTTGACTTTCTGTCTGCTATTTTGATTGGGTTATTGTCTGCTATTTTGATTGGGTAATTTCCATTATTCTATCTTCCAGATCACTTATTCTTTCTTCTGTATTTGTCATCCTGCTATTCATTCTCATGAGCTCAGTTTTCATCTCAGCAAATAAGCTGTCTAATTTTTCTTGGCTCCTCGTTATAGTTTCTAGTTCCTTTCTACAGTTATCTGCATTTCTGTTGATAGCCTTTCTTAATTCTTTCAGTATTTCATTACTTCCATTATTAGACTGAAGACGTCTGTTTCATTGTTCTTTCAGGGGAATTCTCTTGATCTTTTAACTAAGAGTGGTTCCTCTGCTTCTTCATTTTTATATTTCACTTCCTCTGTGAGTTTAGGAGAAACCAATCTACTGTAGTCTTGGAGGACTATGTATATGTGGGAGCATCCCTTCGTAGCGTGTGTGGGCTTAATTTTTTGGAGGGGTGAGGGCTGGTTTTGCTGTCTCTTTTTTCAGCATGTGCTGGCTGTGATCCCCTTGATAAGGGGTGCACAGGTGCACGGCCCATGCGCATGCCCCTGGGAAGGTTGGGGCAGCAGCTGGCTCCCAGTTGGCGGTCCCTTGGTGCAGGCAGCTGGCTCCACTAGGGAGATGAGGACAGTTATCAGTGCTGTATCATGGGACCTTTGTTGGTGGTGGGCTGCTCGTGCCCCCAGGAATGTGGGGACAGCAACTTGTATCTGCTCTCAGGACCCTCTGCAGTGGCAGTGGTCCATTCCTCTGGAACCCTACATGGCCATGGTGGCTCAAGCCTGCCCGTGTAACTCATGTAGGTGGCCCCCTGATGCCTGAGAGCATGTGCAGAGATAGAGGCTCCTACGGTGGGCCTGACCCTCTCTTCGCATGCCCCCCAGCAGTGGCTCCTTGCCTCTTTGGTGGTCCCAGACTTCTTTCTGAGCTCCCTTGGTTGTAGCGCATCACACCCTAGTGCCCTTAGGCTGGCTTGCTGTCTTCGTGCAACCAACCATAGTCCTCTCCCCAAGCCTGACCTTAGACTTGAGCCTCAGTACCCAGCCCCCTTAGTAGGAGCGTTTGAGGCTCGGGTGTGCCGCTCAGCACCGACTGACCATGCAGGACTCTCTCTTCTTTGCCCTCTGCACACCTGTCACCATGCTCTTCTCTGAGGCTCCGAAGCTCCCCCTCTGTCCCAACTGAGCTCCCTGCCAGCAAGGAGAACTTTCCTCTTTCACAACTCCCTCCCCGGGCCACAGGTCCTGTCCTGATTCCTTCCTCTCTGTTTTTCTTTTGCCTTACCCAGTTGCATGGAGATTTTCTTGCCCTTTTGGAGGTCTGAGGTCCACTGTCAGCATTTAGTAGATGTTCTGTGAGAATCATCCCACATGTAGATGCATTTTTGATGTATCTCTGGGGAGATGGTGAGCTCCATGTCTTGTTCCTCTGCCATCTTCATTCACTCCCAACTGACTTGTGGGATATAATTTATATCCAATATAAAGTTATTGGATATAATATCAGTGACTGAAACCTTTCTAAGATTTTCTGAATGTTAAATGTATAAATACACAGATAATAAAACTTCTAGTCAATTTGAAATGGTAATAATGCAGGGTACTGTAACATCGGAAAGATCAGAACAAGAGATGACAGTTATTGGATGCTAGCAGAGGATGCCAGGGAGTGTTGTTCTTAGACACCTGCTCCACTGTGGGTGAGAGAGAGGGAAGCCTTTGTGTCTTCCCTTCAAGGATGTCTCTCGAGGCATTGATTGCATGAGAAATGACTGCCATTATTCTGTGATTGAGTCAGTGTCCGGCATACCCTGGACCTATTGGTAGCTTTATTATCTGTTATGCCAGAGCTGCAATGGGTCAAAAATTGTCCTTTTAAATTTTCACAGGGAATAGAGTAATTTCTTGAGAAAATTAAGCTTTTGTTGTGTTTTAAAAATATGCTTAAAAATGTTTAACCTTGCTCCTTTCAGTCTCTTTTATACTTCAGGCAGAATGGTCCTTGATGGTAGTTCTCTGGGATCTAGTGCATGTGTGGAGAAGAATTCTGTGACACTTAAATTGTTTCTTTACACACAGTAGCAGCCCTGCAGCAAGAGTGCCGGCTGAGAAGTCTTTCCATTGGCATCCCCTTTTTAAGTGTCCCACCTATTTCCTGTAAGATGGGGCGAAGGTTTATTTTTTAATTTAAACTAGTTTATTTATTTACTTATTTATGGCTGTGCTGGCTCTTCATCGCTTTGTGTGGTCTTTCTCTAGTGGTGGCCAGCGGGGGCTGCTCTTCAGTGCGATGCTCAGACTTCTCACTGTGGTGGCTTTCTCATTGCAGAGCATAGGCTTTACACATGTGGGCTTCAGTAGTTGCAACTCTCAGACTCTAGAAGTGGGGCTCAGTAGTTGTGGCACACAGGCATGGTTGCTCCATGTCATGTGGAATCTTCCCAGACCAGGGATTGAACCCGTGTTCCCTCCTTTGGCAGGCAGATTCTTACCCACTGAACCACCAGAGAAGTCCCCAGTGATAATTTCCTCCCTCTTAGGTTTCCCAGGTTGCAAAGGTGAATGTAATTCTGCTGGGAAGCTTCTTCTTCCAAGTCTCATCCAATCCTTCCATTCATATATGAGTTGTGGTTTTAAGAGTTAACTTTTCTTTCTTCTAGTAATGATTCTTTGTATATTTAGAACTTCACTAACTTTAGTAAGTAAGTATAGTCGCTCAGTCGTGTCCGACTCTTCGCAACTCCATGGACTGTAGGCCACCAGGCTCCTCTGTCCATGGGATTCTCTAGGCAAGAATACTGGAGTGGGTTGCCATTTCCTTCTCCAGGGGATCTTCCCAACCCAGGGATCGAACCTGGGTCTTCCGCATCTCAGGCAGATGCTTTACCCTCTGAGCCACCAAGAAAATCCCTATGCTGGAGGATCCCTATACCATGGAGTAAAGATGCTTTTGCTGGTGGTAACACCTTGATGGTTTTGATCAAATGTTAAATGTTACTAAAGGGGATTTGAGTTGGAATGCTGCTATCTGATGTGTACTCAGGACCTTGTGTTTTGAACACCAAGGTGGGAAATGTGGGTGTGGTGGGTGGTGGACCTGTTTTATGGAAATCTCCAGGAGAGAAGGTTGTGTTGTACAATATTATGACTCAGGGGTTTACAGTGTATGGAGTCTTTCTAATATTGGCGCAAATATATTTTGTAAATCCTTTTAGACAATTGTTAACAATAAGTCTTTGATTCTTGAATGCTTTATAGGCTTTGCAGTTTTTTAGTTTTAACCTCTCAATAAATGTACTACTACTGAAAGGTTGTTGTTGAATCACGCAAAGACATCAGGATTTTTGGCCCCTGGAGGAGAAGAATTCAATCCGGGGCCAGAGACAAGGCTCGATCACTCAGAGCTTTTGTGTAATAAAGTTTTATTAAAGTATAAAGGAAACTGAGAAAGCTTCTGACATAGGCATCGGAAGGGGGCAGAAAGAGTACCCCCCTGCTAGTCTTCAGCTGGATGTTATATAGTCACTAGCAGTCTGTTAATGAAAGAAAGGATGAATGAATGAAATGAATGAATGAATGAAAGTCTTAAAACTCTGGCATCATGCCCCTCACCCATAAAATGCATTTTGGGATAATCTTGGCACCAAATGCTTCATCCTGGGACATAAAATGATTAACTTGAATCTTGAAGAAGGGCAGATCACCATAGAAATAGTTTCATTTATATAAATTAGAGGAACAATATCTGAGTATAACATACTGGTTTGTCAAGTAGGTTCTGAGCCAAGAGGCTGAACCCACTTGAAGACAGAGTTTGGGGTAAATGCATAGTACATTAGCATAGCTTAAGACAAACATTTCCATAAGAAAAAAGGCATTGGTTAACTCAACGTTTGAGAGTAGTTAACTTCAGGTGAAACCAGGTGTCCTTATGGCAACACACTATTTTAAGAGAAACTTCCTTTTAAATTTGTATAGGGAAGGAAAAAAATACTGCTAGTTGGTTTCCTCCTGCCGCTTAAGAGAGATAAAAATGTCTGACACTTGCAGGCCATTTCCTCCGTTTGGAGACCCCTGGCCTTCCTGCCTGTTACCCTCTCACTACTAATTCTTTTATTTCAATATACTCCAGTATATAGGTTTTTGTTTTCCGTTTTCCCTAGGATTATATAGTAGTAGTAGTTAAGTCGCTAAGTCATATCTGACTCTTTCGACCCCATGGACTGTAGCCTGTCAGGCTCCTCTGTCCATGGGATTATACAGGCAAGAATACGGGAGTGGGTTGCCATTTCCTTCTCCTGCGGATCTTTCCAACCCAGGAATCAAACCCGGGTCTCCTGCATTGCAGGCAGATTCTTTACTGACTGAGCTATGAGGGAAGTGCTTACTCAAATAACTTTTATGAGTCTGTGTTATTTCATTTAAAAGTTTGCATTGACATGAAAAATTTCTTAAGAGACTAAAGAGAGAAAAGGTATTGAGAGCTTCTCTGTATTTTACTTAAAAAAAGTTTTTTTATTTGCCTTCAAGAAGTGTAGCTTGTTTAAGCTCATTAAGAAGCAAATGGACTAGAAAAGAACTATTTCAGGATTCCAAATAAATGCATTGAATACTCTGAGGAAAATTTTGTTAGCCACGAATCTCTTCATTAGTAACATACAAGTGTTATCTTTGAAAAGAGTAATATAAACAATGAGATTACATTAGAGATAGACTTTTAGAAATATGTACTTGTACATATTTTCATATTTTTCCTATTGTACAATATGTATATATTGTACATATTATTCCCTACCCAACAGCATTCAAAGCTGCAGACCAGTGCTTGCCTCCTGGGTGCCGTGAGCGGTGTGATCTCTCCACGGGAGGTGTTCCACTCTGCAGCTGTCCAGGGTGGTCAGCAGTCATATCACACTGTGCTTGCAGTGCTGTGTTGGTTAAACGGCTTTCAGGGTATAAAATGTTAGGATAGTATCCTGGCAGTTTCTTCAGGATATAGGGTTTGATGTGTCTTTATTTCATTTTTGGCAAAATTAAAAGAATGTATTGACTCCATTGGATCTGATGCATTATTGGTGGGCAAATGAGACTGAATAAAAACTGCAATGATTGAGGTGGAGAGATATTTGTCTCTGGGCTGAAAATGTGATGTAAGTGAAGGAGTGATACTGGAAGTGTTTTATCTCTGGCTTGGATGGTATCTCTAAGGAGCCTCGTTGGATTCTAAATTCACAGGTCATTTTCAGTACCGTCTGCTTCAGGATAATAGCTGAGCCCACCGCCTCTGGATCCATCACCATCTAGATCCAGTGGACAGCTGTCTGCATCTCTGGCCCCTCTCTCCTGCGTTAGGCACATCCTGCTGAGCTGTCACAGGTCTTGGAGGGTCACTGAGTCTAAAACTATACTCACCCTCTAACACCTTCACCCTCTGAACACCTGCCTCCTAGTTTCACAACCAAGGCATGGCATCCAGCCTTACCATACTCTTTGGTTCTTCTCCCTCCCCATACTTGAGCTTGACATCAACCACTCCTTCCATTTTCTCTGCTCTAAAATTTTCTCTTTGATAAGGCTTATAATTTCTGTTCCCATTGCCTCTACTTTTGCTAGAACAGATCATCCAACTTTGAGATCCTAAATAATTTCCCTGCCCTCGGTCTGGGTATTTTTCAGTAATTCTCTACAAGGCAAGAGAGTTAAACTATTTTTAAAAATGTATTTATGGTTGTGCTGGGTCTTTGTTGCTGTGTGCAAGCTTTCTCTAGTTGCAGAGGGTGGGGGCTGCTCTCTAGTTGCCGTGCGCAGACTTCTCATTGTGGTGGCCTCTCCTGTTCCAGAGCACAGGCTGTAGGGCACACGGGCTTCAGGACTTGCCGCACAGGGGCTCAGGAGTTGTGGCACTTGTTCTTTAGTTGCCTAGGGTATGTGGAGACTTCCCGGACCAGGGATCGAACCAGTGTTCTCGCATTGCAAGGGAGAGTCCTATCCACTGTACCACTAGGGAAGTCTGAGAGTAAACTATTTAAAATAGAAAGATGAACTGGTTACTCCCATACTGGAAACATTTCAGTTGTCCCCTCTTGCCCTGAGACTAAAGTTC
Source organism: Budorcas taxicolor (assembly GCF_023091745.1). Taxonomy (NCBI): domain Eukaryota; kingdom Metazoa; phylum Chordata; class Mammalia; order Artiodactyla; family Bovidae; genus Budorcas; species Budorcas taxicolor. Next base: position 12,840 of record NW_026292234.1, on the reverse strand, counting down.
ATAAACTGACACATATATAAATACAACATATTACATATAAATCATTATATACTATAAATGCTTGTTTGCTTGTTTAGTCACTAAGTCATGGGCAACTCTTTTGTGACCTCATGACCTGTAGCCTGCCAGACTCCTCTGTCCATGGGATTTTCAGGCAAAAACACTGGAGTGGGTACCCCCTTCTCCAGAGGATCTTTCCAACCCAGGGACTGAACCCACATCATCTTGCATTGGCTGGGAGATTCTTTACCATTGAGCCGTCTGGGAGTCCCATATACCATATATACTTTACAAGCAATTTATTTAACCATTTTAAAATTGAAGTATAGTTGATCTGCGATATTGTGTTAGTTTCAGGTGAGCAACAAAGTGGTTCAGATCAGAGAAGAGGCAGCCACTGCTTTTGTGGTCTGGTTGTCAGTCGTGGCTTGGTGAATGGTCTTTACTTTGTCTTTAGCCCCTGCAAGACTCTGTAGGACAAAGAAGGCCCTACAGGAGGGTTCTTGCTATTTAAACTATTTGGAGTGGATTCAATTAAAATCTTAAGGATATAATCAATTTTAGATGTTATACATCTCTTCCCCTAGTGTTTTATCCCTTTTTTGAATTTGTTGTGTCCTTTGTTGAACAGAAGTACTTAATTTTGATATCGTCAGATCTGTTTCTCATATGTGGTTTGCAGTATTTTCTTCTAAGAAACTGTTTCTTAGGCCAAGGTCACCAGCATTCTCTCATCCACAGCCTTCCACAGTGTTATCGTTTCATCACGTGCATCGAAACATCTGCTCTGTCCAGAGACCTCTTAAGTGTGTGGTATGACACACCTAGCAAGACAGTGTTCTCAACATCATCTGCTAAAGAGTTTTTACTCATTGGTTTTTAATGCTGACTTTATATCGTTCTTGTATGTCCATGTCCATGTCTGAGGGTCTGTTCTTTTCCTTTCATGTGTATTTTTACACTGAGGACTATTGTCATTTTAATAGTATCCTCCAAGACAGTGGAAGACCTCTGTATTTATTCAGATCATCTTTTATGTCCTTTTAATGGAGTTTTACCCCTTTTTGTAGCTGGTTTGTGTTTTTTTTTTGCTGAGCTAGTTTCTGGGGTGCTTCCTATATTTCATTGCTTATGGGAATGGTATTTTACTTTTGTATTATTTCTAGTTATTGTTGGGGTAAAAAACATTTTCACTGTCTTTCTGTTGTAAGTTTTATGGGATCGCTCTTGTGAATATTTTTTAAACCTAAAGGTTAGTCAGTAATATCTATGGTTTATAGCTACGATTCTAACACTAACTCATATGTGTGCTTTTTGTCTTCCACACCACGAAGCAGTCCTGCAGTTCAACTGAATTCTGACAGCATTGTTTACCTGCAGATGGTGTCGGGTCCTGCAGATTAAAGACTCAGTCCTGCAAGGCTGCTCACTCTTCAGATGCTAGTCACGGGTCCACTTGGGCTTCTGACTGAGCAGCTTATAGGTTCCAGCAGCCCCCTTCTTGGGTTTCATTCATCTTTAGCGAAGCTCCTAGAACTCAGAGAAGCATTTCACTCAGCAGATTACCAGTGTATTATAAGAGGATATAACTCAGGACCAGTTAGATGGGAGATGCACAGGGCAGGGTGCAGGGAAAGGGCAGGGAGCACCTGGCTACCGCTCTCCCCAAATCTCCATGTGTTCACCGACCCAGAAGCTCTCTGAACCCTGTCCTTTTGGGCTCGACTGGGCCACTGGTGACTCAATCAGTCTCCAGTTCTGTTTCCCTTTCCTCCTTGGAGGTCAGGGGTGAGACTGAAGGTCCCAACTCTAATGACACAGTGGGTTCTCCTGATAACCAGCCCCCATCCTGAGGTTCTTCCAAAAGTCACTGCATTAACATAAAGTCAGGTGTAGTTGAAAAAGCTTGTTGTGAATATCAAGACACCTTTTTTTCCAGTCCAGTCACTTAGGAAGTTCCAAGGGTTTTATGAGCTCTGTGCCAGAAATTGGACAAAGACCAAATGCATATTTCTTATTATAAATTACAATAACACAATAGTCATATGGGTTTTAAATGCAGCCCCCCCCCCCTTTTTTTTTTTTACAGCAAAATAGTTGAAACAGTCACAGAACATAGTATACATTGTTTAGGTTCTTTTGAAATTGTTGCCTTTCTCTTTGACCTTATCATCAAATATCATCAATTTTCACAAATCTATGCTCTTTGGGGGAAGCTATAATCCCAAACTTCAGAAACATTAATATTTTAATTTAGTATGTTGTGTTTTACAGCCAACATTAATGCCATCTCTCATTATTCAAAAATACTTCAAAAGCATCATTTAAACAACTGTATATTTTATCCAAACAGAAAACCCTGCCTTTTTTGGTTTCTGCTGCATGCTTCTCCTTGGTTTGCCTCCTACATTTTGGGCTGGCTTTTGCTCCCTTCTCCTGGTCCTGTTCTTCCCCTGAACCCTTCTTACTAAATGTTGCTTCCCCCAGCCTCAAGCTTAGTCCACCCTAACACCCATCCTGGGCAGTCCTTTCCCAACATGTGGATGACTCCATATTCCAATTTCTGGCTCAGATCTCTCTATGAAGTGCAGATGTAAATTTCCTCGTCTTAACAAAATCTCTACATGACTGTGGGAGGAGATCCAAGCTGACGTTCTCTCTTCTCTAAATCCATTCTGCTCCCTTGTTCATTGCCTGCCTGGTGGGTGGTAATAGCATGTGCACAGCCCTTTACACAGTTTCTGAAGCCAGAGGTCTGGGAGGTGTGCAAGTTAGCAAGTTCCTCACATCCTCTCCTCAGGCCCACCAGTCACTGTCTCCCATTACAACATACCTCTAAAATGAAAGCAAACCTCACTGCCTCCTTTCCAGCAGAGCTCTTAATGCTCTTCTCAGAAGTATTCTGGGGCTCTCCATTGACAGGGACAGTTGGTATTGAAGGAGAAGATCGAATGTGTTCAGGATGGAGGAGCTGGGTTTGCTAATACTTTGTGTGGCTCACTCAGCATCAGAGAGACATCCCTCACAGAGGGTCCAGCCTGGCAAGGACTTGTCTTGGGAAGAGTGAGTTCACTGTTGAGAGACTGGTTGGAGATCCAGCGATGCAACCACGACCCTGGAAAGGCTGAACTTGACCACTAACTTCCTCTTCTCCATCTTCTGAACAGAACATGAGAAAGGAGTCATGGTCCTGGTTCTGAGCTCAAGGCCCTGCCAGTAGCCCCCTGTCCCCCTCACACGTCCTCAGCCAAGGAGGCCCTGCAGGGCTCCAGGTCCAGGATCCACCTGTGCACACCTGCCTGGGGCCCAGGACCGCCTGGCTGAAGGAAGCAGGTGCAGCGTGTACTGACGAGGCTGAGCCCTACCTGGACTGGGGGCTGCCCAGGCTGAAGACCACAGTCTAGGGGGCCTTCCCGCTGCCACAGGAGCAGCGCTGGGGCCCTTGCCGCCCCTAGCCTCCTCTTCCACCACCTCCTCGTGCTCTGGAGAGGCGAACCAGACAGCGAGCAGGCCTGGCACAGGGAGGTGTGGGGCCCAGTGACATCCAAGGTCCCAGTGAATGTTGGGGGACCTGTGTGGCTGACAGGGGCCGCTCTGTTCTTGGTTTAACCAGAAGCTGCAAACTGGGTCCCAATGGCCTGCAGACTGTTTCTAGAATGTTCCTGGAGTGGCAGCTTCAGCAGGACCAGGGGCCACAAAGCTTGGAACGCTCCGTGTCTGCTCCTTCAGGGGAAGTCTGCTCAGGGTCCTGTCGTTTGAAACTTGCCTCTCTGGGGCTGGAGTCCCCTCTGCACCCGGAAGCGCTGCCACGGTGAGGCTGCCTCTGGGCCCTGTGTCTGACTCAGCCTCCCTCCTGAGGTCGTTCTCTGACGTCACGGCACAGGGTCAGGGTCCTATCCTAGACTCAGGCCCTGGAGCCCCTTCCTCAGTGTCTGGGACCAGAAAGGACCCGTGTGGGTGAGGGGCCGCCCAGCATCCGAGAAGGCCAGGGCCGGGGCTGGCGGCAGGGGGGTTCTATTTTCATCACTTGCTGGCAGGGTGTGGCCCCCAGCCCAGTCAGGTGGTGGAGCAGACACATGGCATGGCCTGGCACAGGACTCTGCCCACAGGAAGCCCGGGCTGGGGGGGTGGGGGCGGGGGGGGATTGCTCAACTGGGAGCAGGGAGTGGGGACAGGCGAGATGCTTACTGGGTGAACCCCCACCCCCGTACCTTCCTCAGCTGCTTCTGCTCTGGGAGGAGGCATGAGCACAAGAAAGGAGAGAAGAGAGAGTCAGTTTCCAGCAAGGCTGTTCTTGCGCTCTGTGAGAGTCGGGGTGTGCTTGCCTTCCTGCTCCCTGGGGTGTGAGGGGAGACGCTGTCAGGAACACAGCACGCATGTCTACACACGTGTGCACACACCCCACGGCCTTTTCCCGGAGACATTTACCCCCCTGCTGGGTCCTGGAGTCTGCCCGTCCCCCACCCACAGCCCAGCCCAGCCCAGCTCCATTCAGCTGCTTCCCCCGCAGGAAACCTGGCGGGTGCTGGTCCCTGGGCTCTGCACGCCCCTCTCCCCATCCACCCGGCCCAAGTCCATGGGCACAAGCCCTCCACCCAGCCCCCAGTTCTGCACCCTCGGTGCCCAGGAAGGGGTCTTCCGGGTCCAAGCTACGCCTGCGGTCCTGTCTGCCCCGGGCACTGCCTCCCCCAGAGGTGACTGACTGATGGTTTCCAGTGTGCTCCCCCTCCCTGGCCCCTGGGACAGGGCAGAGGGCAGGGCCAGCAGCCCCTAGGGCCATGATGCCAGGTCTGGGGCAGGTTTATGGGCACGGTGGCTCTGTGGCCTCTGGGTCCTCAGGGAAACTCTCTGGTCTTTTCTCAGGAGGCCCAACCCCCAGCCCCCGGCCAGTCCATCCTCCAGCCCTGGGGTCTTCACGGCCAGCCCCCTGCCAGGGGCAGCCCGAGGCAACGGGCTGGAAGCAAGGGTGCAGCTCTCCCCATGCCTTCGACGGGCGCAGCCCCTGCCCAGCGCCCCAGCACTCGCTCATACTCATCCACCCTCTATTCCACGTCCGACATGGCCTCCTCTTCCCTCTACAGAGAGAGAGAGAGAGACAGTCCAGGTGGGCAGAGGGCCAGCCGCTCGTCTCTGTGGGAAGCCCTGAGCCTGCCATTCCCCAGCCCTGGACCAGCTGCACCGGGCCCGCGCCCCTGTCGTGCAGAGACGCCCTTTCAGCAGGGCCAGGCTGCAGGCTCCTGAGTCTTCTGCAGCCAGGCCTCTTCCCAGGGAGCAGCTCAGCGACAGGGAGGAAGCCGCAGGGTCAGCCAACGCCTGGGGCTAAACTCAGGGCCCACGGTCACGGGGAGAGGCCGCTGCATGAGGTTCTGCCTGTGAAACACTCAGAGCCACCGTGGGGCAAACACGGAGGACGGAGCATGGCTTCAGGGCCTGTGGAGGCTGGAGGGAAACCCGAGGGACACGCGGCTCCAGAGCCGCCCAGGGCCGCTGTGTTGGTGGCTGCACAGACACACACAGGTAAACGGCCAGGGGCTCACCCTCACATAAGGTCACACACCCACAGCACACAGCAGACACACACCAACACACACAATATCAGACACACACCAGATACCAGACCCACAGAGGCTAAATGGAAGGGAGCTCACCCTCACACGTGTGCATACACACGCAGCACACAGCAGACACTGGTTACACCAGACCCCAGACACATGGGGAGTATGAGCTGAGCAGGGAATCAGGCGGATCACAGATGAGGGAATACCCACGTCCCAGCCTGTGTGGTGGTTCCCAGGGGACCCTGGGCAGGTGTGGGGTCTGTTCATCTCTCACAACTGCCGTCTCTACGAAAAGCCCAGCTCCATGGAGCTTCTCCAGGGTGTCTTCCATGCGGCTCTGGGAACAGAAGCTGGGGTCCAAGCCCCACTCCCAAGGCCTGAGGCAGCCCAGGGCCCCACATGGGGAAGTGTCTTGCTGTCCCAGTCGCTGTGAGCACACGGAGAGGCCAGAGGGGTGGCTGGGAGGTGGGCATGGCTCGGGACACGAGCTCCACGCCCTGTGTGTGTGACCGTGGGAAGGCTGTTGGCCCCTGTGCCTCAGGTTCCTCTTCTCCAAGGGGAGGAAAGCTAGGGTGAACGGAGGCTGTACCCAGTGCTGTGGCCACCAACCTGTGACTCAGGCTACAGTGACGGCACCCTGGACGGGGTGCTGATGCCCACTCACCTGTCCCCCAGACCCCGCCCTCATGGTTGAGACCCACCCAGGCACCTGTCTGCAGACATGCGGTGAGCCCCAGCTCTGGCAGGTGGCATGGTATTCGCCACAAGGCAGCCCCTTTGTGGCTCAGAGGTGCTTGAAGGAGCCCTGCCCGTAGCCCCCAGGGGAGACTGCCTCAGGCGGCAGCCTCAGGCTGGTGACTCTTCTGAGCCTGCTCCCAGTCATCCAGTCCTGCTGGGTCAGGGCAAACAGACCTACAGTGGGGCAGGCAGGGTGGGGCTGGCAATAGGGTGCTTTGGACTGAAGCTGGCTCCCCTGGGTGGGGGTACTCATCCCAAAGAGTCTCCAAATGGGGCGTGGGGAAAGAGCGGCAGGGGGACAGCCCCCAGCCCAGGGTGGGTGAGGACTGGCAGGTCAGCACTGCTCCCAAGGGAGCAGTCAGGCCAGGGGCCTGAGCGCTGGGAGAAGTCTGTCACCCTGGGGTGCAGGGAGGCCTCCAGGGAGGGGGTTGGCCAGCCTGAGGTGCGGCCCTCACACTCTCTCTGTGGCCCTGCGAGTCCCCCTACTCCTGTAAGCACAGCTCCTAAAAATAGAGCCGCTCAAGAGGCAGATCGGGGTGGGGGAGGGCTTCCAGCCCAGAAGAGGCATCTGAGATCGCGTCCAGGCACTGGTGGCAGGAAGGAGGGGGGCCAGGGGGACCTCCAGTTGGAAGAGGGGCCAGAAGGCCCACGCCAAGCTCCCATCTGTCCTTTCTAGCAAGTCGCCATCACAGCCAAAAGGCCAGGGTCACCTTTCTTGGGGAATAAAGCAGAAACACTGGCCATGCTGTCAAAGACCAAGGTTTAATACCCAGCTTTGCTGTGTGACCTTATCTGAGTCACTTAACCTCTCTGCGCCTCTGTTAACCTATCCATGAAACAGAAGAGCAGAGGCCTCACCCTCAGCCCTGTGCCCAGCAGGCAGCTGGACTCGTCCTGACAGCAGCTGTTGGCCCACCTGCAGAGCTGGACCAGGGCAATGAGATCCTCCCAGGTTCCTGCCCGAAGACCCAGGGTAAAGAGGAATTCGGGAGGTCAGGCCTCCCAGCTGCACCAGGACAAGAATGAGCCTCAAACACCCATCTCCAGGTGCCTCCCCCCCCCCCCCCCCCGCAACCCCCAGCCGTGTTCCTTCAGGAGGGAGCGGTTCTCCCTGCAGAGCTCCAGCAGGTGCTCTCCCCAGTAGGATGGGGGGCAGGGACCCTGGGGTGGGGGCACTGGACTCAGGGTTAACACCCTGACCCAGAGAGCCGCTCTCCCCCTCCAGGAAACGGGTCTCTCCACGCTGCTCAGCCGTGGAGAGCCCTGTACGTGTTGTAGCCACGCATTCTGGGAAACAGACTCATTCAGAAGGACAATGCAGATAGTGGAGTGCAGTTTATTACACCGGCGGGCCCAAGGCAGAGTCTCCTCTTAGCCAAGGACCCTGACCAGCATTTGTGAAAATCTTTTATACCCCATGTGTACATGTCTGAACCCACCACTCCAAATTCCTTGAGACTTACATAAACCAAGGAAAATACAATCCCAATAGGCCCATGATTCAGGTGCTATGTGCTCGAACAGTCAAACAGTTAGCCAATAATCAATAACCCTGAGGTTACACTCTGATAGATACAGACAAATTTATGGCCTGTCTGGAGGAAGGGGTGATTAGTGTATGTTTTCTCTTAGGCGATGAGTAACCTAGATAGATCTTCAAGGTTCCCTGGTCTAGAGGGGGTCTTGTCCTTCTGTTGTTTTCATAGGCACTAAACACAGAGTTCAGAGTTCATTGGAAAGGTGGCTGAGCATGATCAGCATGAACAGGCCTAAGATGGAGTCCATGCCCTATGAATTCCTTCATCTGGGGTGTGGCCCAGCCCTGCATCTGCCTGGAAGGGCCTCCAGGGTCCCTGGTCCCCTGGCTGCTTCTGGTGGGCAGGCTTTCTCAGCAGTTCTGACAGCTTCTGAACCCCATGGAGGAGAATGTGGCCACGAGGACTGTTCTGACTGGTGTGGGCACCCACAGCCCGGCTCTGCTCCCCGGTGAGGGGGGAGGACCTGCCCAGGATGGGGCAGGGGCTCCTCGCCTAGAGGGAGGAGGTGTCAGGAGGGGGAGTCCCCGAGGGTCGGAACATCATTTCATTTAGAGGCCTGGCCTCTCCATCCTACAGAGGAGGAAAGAGACCCAGGGAGGGACAGCTATTCACCCAAGATCTTCCACCCACCCCAGGCCTTCAGTGGGACGTCTGTGATTCACACCGGAGTCTCCAGCCTCAGGCTGAGGGTCCGTTAAACTAGGTTCAGGGAGTTATCTCTGAGACTCCGCCCTCTAAAGCTCCCGAGGGAAGGGGGCCTCTCCCAGCTCTGACACCCAGTCAGAGTGGACACTGTGACTTCGGACAGAGGGCCCAGACTACAGGGCATGCCTCTGCTCTTAGAGCCTGCCCCAGTCTTAGCCAGAACAGGAGCTGCCAATGGGTCTTGTGGTGTGTGCTCTGCCCTGTGGGGTCTGGGAGAGGGCAGGGGCTGGACAGGCTTTAAACAGGCCCGCGGCCTGGTGGTGGGAGAAATGTGTGCGGGAGTCACGCTGAAGGTGGTGGGGGCAGGGGGAGAGGGGGTGTTGGCTGCTCTTTTGGCAGGTGCCAGGGACAGGGCTAAGGGAACATGTACCGCAGGCCATATAAGCACATGTGGTCTTCCAGCTGCTCAGATAAACTATTTAAAACCAGGACAGCCACGCAGGGGACAGGAGGGAGCAGGCACATAACACAAGCCAGCTGTCTGTCCTGAAAACCCCGATAAAGCAGATGCCAGCAGTCAGGAAGGCAGGTTGGGGCATAAGCTCAGCTGTGGTGATGTGTGGACAAGGGTGCTTCCAGGCTACTGGCTCCTCTAGCGGGTGAACACCCTTAGGGGGGAGGCAGGCTCTGGCGGCCTCAGTGAGCACACCTACAGAGGGGTCTGCTTGCCCCCCAAGCCACGTGGCAAGCCCTCCCCCACTGGGCAGGGAGTAGACCCACTGCAGGGTGTCAAATTCAAGGTCAAACTTCCAGCAAAGAGCAAGGGTTCTCTTCAAAGAGGCAGCTGGTTGAGTAGAGGGGCAGGGAAGATGGTTGAAATTCAAGACACGACAGCTTAAAATTACAATCTGCTAAACCCACTAGAATACAATGTCCACGTGGCCAGCACACGGGCCTTGCATTTGCTTGCACGCCTGTGTCTGCGGCCTCCAGCACAGCACCTGGGTCATGGACGGGCTTGGGACAGGACAAAGAAGAGGAAGCAAACCTGGGATAGGCCTGCTCTCTGAATTCTCAGGGCCCCTGTCCTGCCCAACTCCTCCTGGGCCCTGAGCCCCGGCCCTGCCAAGGGCCGCCTGTGGTGACGCACACTCCTCTCCGTGGGCAACGATAGCCTCTCCCCGCATCCCCCCTCGCCTGACCCACGTCCCGCCCCCCCTCAACTTTGTTGCCTGGGGAGCCCCAGGCCCCATCCGACACGCGCTCCTCACCTGCTCTTCTGTTGACCTGGCCCCGTCTCAGCTGAGGCTGTCCTTCCACGGTCCCCGGGGGCCTCTGAGCCCAGTGGCCCTTCCCGTACCAGTAGATCCGGGGCAAGACCGGCTGAAGCCAGGAGCCAGCAGCTGGCACCGGGGGACAGTGAGCAGCCAGGCTGCCACCCGCTCTCCTGGTCTGGCTCCCGGGAGCCCAGCCAGGCTTTATGTCCTGCCCCGAAATCTGCAATTTAGGAACCGCTTTTCCTACACCTTCCCTTAACTCAAGCTACTTCAGTGGGTGCCTTGTAAGCTCAAAAGTCCTTCAAATGGGACAGAATTTGCTTCCGTGGATGCCTGGGAGAGGGCTCTGGCACCCGAGGCCCCACAGGAAAAGCCTGGCAGGTTCCAGGCATCCGTGGCCTGACTGTGTGTGGGATCCAGGGGCCATCCTAAGGCAGGATGGACTAACTCGGAGCACAGGCGGCCGTCACTGCAGCCGCCACAGCTGGCCTGCCCTGGACGCCCTGCCCTTGCCCACGAGGGGAAGTCACCTCTCCGAGCTAACAGCAGATGAGGGACAAGAACACAGAGACGGTGCCCACGGCCCTGGGGACCCACAGGAGGCCTGGCACAGGAGGCGGGCGTGGTCAGGCGGGTGCCCGGGCTGTGTGCTGTCCTCACACATCGCCCTGAGGTCGCCCTGGGCGTGCGTCCCTCCTCCCCCGCCCCGAAGGGTGAGTGCAGGGCCTTCATGTGTAGAGTGAGTGCAAGAGGGTGGGCAGTGTGGTGCTGCCCGCTGCACCCTTCCCAGGAAGCCCCAATGGGCACTGAGGGCTCCCCCAGGGGGCAACAGCACCAGCCACACAGAGCACGCAGAGCTGACGGCACCAGGCTGGCTCTGGCTGCTTGGTCTACACACAGCTCAGCGTCCCCTCTGGCCCAGGAGGGCAGGGGAGAGGAGATCTAGGTGTGGGGGCAAGTGTGCTGGGCTGTGGCCACAGAGGCTGCTGTCAGACAAATGCCTGCCCCCCTGGGGCCCCCACAGCTAGAACATCATCCCCACACTGTTTAGCCTCCGCTGAAAAGCAAAGCTTCTGGCAAGAATGATTTTTAAGGAATTATTGGTCACACCTGAGAGTGATTGAGTTTATCAGCTCTTTCCTGAGTGTGGGGAGGGGCACAGGATGGGTTAGCCAGGACAGCAGGTGGGGTGTGAAGGGGAGCAAGGCAGGGCCTGGGAGAGGTCAGCATGGCTCCTCCAGCCTGGCAGGCAGCACAAGGACGGTGGGGGCCAGCCTGGGAGAGGTGCACGGAGACACTGGTGCGACCTGACGGACCCGGAGGAGGAGGAAGAGCAGGAGTCCACGTGGACAGGGTGGCGAGGTTCTGTGCAGATGCGCAGTGCCCGCAGCTGGACAGGCTTGGGACACACCTGCCCCAGAAGGGTGGGGAGGAAGCTGGCCAGCATCCTCCCGGGTCCAGTGTGGAAAGTGGGCGGGAGAGGCAGCCAGCGCGGCTGCTGGCCTGAGACTGGCTCCTCACACCTGTGGGACCAAGGACGGTTAGGACAAGGGGGTTCATGGGGCGGGGCAGGGACACCCCCTTTTCCCCAGTCCCCCCACGCTGGGCAGGGCCCAGGCCTGCTGTGGAGGAGTGGGCACCTGCTGGCCCATAGTCTCCAGGGATAACCGCCCCAGCCCCTGGGCCCCGACTCACCTTGGCACCCAGCGGGGGCTCCGGCTTCTTCCTACACTGGGGACTCTTGCCAGCTTCCGACTCCTACTGCGTCTCCTGGTTCTGGGCATCAGGACAGAGACCGGGCTCAGGCTGCTGCAGAGTCCCCTGGCCCGTCCCTTCCTGGGGGAGGACTCCAGGCCCTCCTTCCGCCCTCTGACCCACAGGCTTCCCCACAGCCATCCCGCATGCAGAGCTTATCCACTATGCTTGGGGCTGTCCCGTCCCTGACGGGTCATTCCACTACGAGAGGCCTGCAGGGAGACGCGCAGTACCTGTGGGCCCTGCTGTGCTGACCCCTGGGCCCTGCTCATCCACAGGTTGAACTGTGACTTCTCCACCCCTGAGAGCTGCAAGTTCTCCTGAGGAGAGAGCTCCCACCTTGGGGCCGGGCTGGCATCTCCAGAGGGCCCCCCTCCCCACATCTACACGGCCAGGCCATGGGACCCTCCCCTGGAGCTGTGTGAACAGCTGGGCTGGGGGCTCAGCAACAGGCATGGCCGGGCCCTAGAGTCCGCCAGACAGACACAGGAAAGCATGGAACTGTCCTGCAGTGCCCAGGCTTCAGCTCTGCAGACCCCAGGCTCAGCGGTCTGCAGACGCCTGGCAGGACCGAGCCACTCACCTTGTGGCTGGAGGCTGGGCCCTCGGCTCTGGCCCACCAGCGAGGGGGACTTGGCCTCCGCCTCCATGCTGGGGCTGCTCACCTGGACGGAGCAGGGGGCAAGTCATGCGGGAGGACAGGCAGCCCGGAGCCCCCGCAGGCCCGGCTCACCCTAGCAGCAAGGGGCGGTGGCAGCAGGCTGGTCCTCTGCCCCCGCCTGCTGCCTCGGCTGTGGAGGTGCAGCCACAGGCTCAGGGCCAGGCCAGTGGACAGGGTTTCCAGGGATGGGGGAGCTTCTAGAAGCATCTGAGGCTTCCCTGGAGTCTGGGCCTGGGATGAGGGTGTGGTGTGGGTGCCAGGTGAGACCCCATCCCAGTCCCCTGTCCTGTGGGCAGCAGAGCAGGCAGGGAGGGGAGACAGAGCTGGGGCCGGCCTGGAGGGAGGACAGGAGAAAGGGAGGAAGCCAGAGACACCGGGAGGACAGCAGATGGGAGGACAGGAGACAGGGAGGCAGCCAGAGATGCCGGGAGGACAGGGAGGTGGGGGGCACCGTGCACCTGCAGAGTGACAGGCGGGAGGCCGCCAGCCCGGGGCAGAGGCCCCGCCAAAGACTCGGGCTCCTTCTCAGGCCCAGTGCCCCGCTGCCTCCTGGGGCTGGATGGGCACTCTGCTGAGGCTGACTGCTCCCAGTCCTGGGGCCACACTGGGGCCATGGCCCTGACTGGGGCCGGCTGCATCTCGGGGACTGGGGTCTTCTCGAAGACGGT
>NW_026292233.1:0-22691 GCF_023091745.1 Budorcas taxicolor | reverse complement strand
TTCACGCCGAGGATCGACTCCCACCAAGGTGGCACGTGGCACAGCCCTGTGGGAAAGCCTCGTGGGAAAGCCTCGAGGGACAGCCTGGAGGGAAACCACAGATCCCTTGAGCCACGTGACAGGAAGCGTGACACTACTGCTGCAGCTCGGGAGGAAAGCGCACGTGCATGCCCCCACTCGAGACGAGGCCTGAGTCCCCTGGGGAGACTCAGAAGCACCCCAAGATCCATGGCAACCCTGGAGAGGAATCCTCAGGTTCCGGCCCCGACTCCACACAAGGAATGAGGCCGCGGCATGGACGGGAGAGGAATCTCGAGAGGCCCCCTAGCAAATCGCATGGGGACTGGCCTTTCCTGAGGCCACCAGAGCGGGTCCCTGAGGGCCCCGTCGTAACTCGAGAAGACCTGCCGCAACTCGAGAAAATCCAGGAGGTTCTCCCCTCCAGGCGAGATGAGGCCCATTTCCACTGAGGCGTCTCGAGGCTGATCACACCTCACCTCTGGAACGTCGAAAGGGTCCTTCACACCCTTGGTGCAAATCAAGAAATTCCCCGACATACCCGTCTCCACTTGAGAGGAAACACGAGGGGTCCCGCCCACATCCAGAGGAGCCCCGTTTCCACCTCGTAGCTCGAGATGAGGGATCCTTTCCCTGCATCGTCGGGAAAGAGTTCCCGGCGTTCCCGTCGCATCTCAAGGGGAGGCCCTCTCAACTGGAACGCCGAGAGGAACTCCAGGGTCGTGCCACCATTCCAAGAGTCCCCCAGATGTCTCAGTCCATTCCAGAGGAACCTCTTTTCCCTTCACTGGCTCGTCTTTCACGCTGAGGATCGACTCCCACCAAGGTGGCACGTGGCACAGCCCTGTGGGGAAAGCCTCGTGGGAAAGCCTCGAGGGACAGCCTGGAGGGAAAGCCACAGATCCCTTGAGCCACGTGACAGGAAGCGTGACACTACTGCTGCAGTTCGGGAGGAAAGCGCACGTGCATGCCCCCACTCGAGACGAGGCCTGAGTCCCCTGGGGAGACTCAGAAGCACCCCAAGATCCATGGCAACCCTGGAGAGGAATCCTCAGGTTGCGGCCCCGACTCCACACAAGGACTGAGGCCCAGGCATGGACGGGAGAGGAATCCCGAAATGGCACCTAGCAACTCGCACGGGGACTGGCCTTTCCTGAGGCCACGAGAGCGGGTCCTTGAGGTCCCCTTCGTAACTCGAGAAGACCTGCCGCAACTCGAGAAAATCCAGGAGGTTCTCCCCTCCAGGCGAGATGAGGCCCATTTCCGCTGAGGCGTCTCGAGGCTGATCACACCTCACCTCTGGAACTTCGAAAGGGTCCTTCACACCCTTGGTGCAAATCAAGAAGTTCCCCGACCTACCCGTCTCCACTCGAGAGGAAACACGAGGGTCCCGCCCACATCCAGAGGAGCCCCGTTTCTGCCTCGTAGCTCGAGGTGAGGGATCCTTTCCCTGCTTCCTTGCGAAAGAATTCCCGGCGTTCCCGTCGCATCTCAAGAGGAGGCCCTGTAAGCAGGAACGGCGAGAGGAACTCCAGGGTCGTGCCACCATTCCAAGAGTCCCCCAAATGTCTCCGTCCATTCCAGAGGAACCTCTTTTCCCATCACCGGCTCGTCTTTCACGCCGAGGATCGACTCACACCAAGGTGGCACTTGGCACAGCCCTGTGGGAAAGCCTCAAGTGAAAGCCAGACATGCCTTGATCCACGTGTCAGGAAGCGTGACCCTACTGCTGCAGCTCGGGAGGAAAGCGGAAGTGCATGCCCCCACTCGAGACGAAGCCTGACTCCCCTGGGGAGACTCAGAGGCACCCCAAGATCCATGTCAACACTGGAGAGGAATGCTCAGGTTCCGGCCCCGACTCCACACAAGGTCTTAGGCCCCGGCATCGACGGGAGAGGAATCCCGAGATGGCCCCTAGCAACTCGCATGGGGACTGGCCCTTCCTGAGGCCACCAGAGCGGGTCCCTGAGGTCCCCGTCGTAACTCGAGAAAACGTGCCGCAACTCGAGAATATCCAGGAGGTTCTCCCCTGCAGGCGAGATGAGGCCCATTTTCGCAGAGGCTTCTAGGGGCTAATCACACCTCACCTCTGGAACGTCGAAAGGGTCCTTCCCACCCGTGGTGCAACTCAGGAAGTTCCCCGACATACCCGTCTCCCCTCGAGGGGAAACACGAGGGTCCCACCCACATCCAGAGGAGCCCCGTTTCCACCTCGTAGCTCGAGGTGAGGGATCCTTTCCCTGTTTCGTCGGGAAAGAATTCCGGGCGTTTCCGTCGCATCTCAAGAGGAGGCCCTCTCAACAGGAACGGCGAGAGGAACTCCAGGGTCCTGCAACCGTTCCAAGAGTCCCCCAGATACCTCAGTCCATTCCAGAGGAACCTCTTTTCCCTTCACCGGCTCGTCTTTCACGCCGAGGATCGACTCACACCAAGGTGGCACTTGGCACAGCTCTGTGGGAAAGCCTCGTGGGAAAGCCACAGATCCCTTGATCCACGTGACAGGAAGCGTGACCCTACTGCTGCAGCTCGGGAGGGAAGCGCACGTGCATGCCCCCACTCGAGACGAGGCCTGACTCCCCTGGGGAGACTCAGAGGCACCCCAAAATCCATGTCAACGCTGGAGAGAATACCTCAGGTTCCGGCCCCGACTCCACACAAGGTCTTAGGCCCCGGCATCGACGGGAGAGGAATCCCGAGATGGCCCCTAGCAACTCGCATGGGGACTGGCCCTTCCTGAGGCCACCAGAGCGGGTCCCTGAGGTCCCCGTCGTAACTCGAGAAGACCTGCCGCAACTCGAGAATATCCAGGAGCTTCTCCCCTGTAGGCGAGATGAGGCCCATTTCCGCAGATGCTTCTCGAGGCTAATCACACCTCACCTCTGGAACGTCGAAAAGGTCCTTCACACCCTTGGTGCAACTCAAGAAGTTCCCCGACATACCCGTCTCCACTCGAGAGGAAACACGAGGGTCCCGCCCACATCCAGAGGAGCCCCGTTTCTGCCTCGTAGGTCGAGGTGAGGGATCCTTTCCCTGCTTCTTCGGGAAAGAATTCCCGGCGTTCCCGTCGCACCTCAAGAGGAGGCCCTCTCAACAGGAATGGCGAGGGGAACTCCAGGGTCCTGCCACCATAACAAGAGTCCCCCAGATGTCTCAGTCCATTCCAGAGGAACCTCTTTTCCCTTCACCGGCTCTTCTTTCACGCCGAGGATCGACTAACACCAAGGTGGCACTTGGCACAGCCCTGTGGGAAAGCCTCGTGGGAAAGCCTCGAGGGAAAGCCTCGAGGGAAAGCCACAGATCCCTTGATCCACGTGACAGGAATCGTGACCCTGCTGCTGCAGCGCGGAAGGAAAGCGCACTTGCATGCCCCCACTCGAGACATGGCCTGACTCCCCTGGGGAGACTCAGAAGCACCCCAAGATCCACGGCAACACTGGAGAGCAATCCTCAGGTTCCGGCCCCTACTCCACACAAGGTCTTACGCCCCGGCATGGACGGGAGAGAAATCTCGAGAGGCCCCCTAGCAAATCGCATGGGGAATGGCCTTTCCTGAGGCCACCTGAGCGGGTCCCTGAGGTCCCCGTCGTAACTCGAGAAGACCTGCCGCAACTCGAGAAAATCCAGGAGGTTCTCCCCTCCAGGCGAGAGGAGGCCCATTTCCACTGAGGCGTCTCGAGGCTGATCACACCTCACCTCTGGAACGTCGAAAGGGTCCTTCACACCCTTGGTGCAAATCAAGAAGTTCCCCGACATACCCGTCTCCACTCGAGAGGAAACAGGAGGGTCCCGCCCACATCCAGAGGAGCCCCGTTTCCGCCTCGTAGCTCGAGATGAGGGATCCTTTCCCTGCATCGTCGGGAAAGAGTTCCCGGCGTTCCCGTCGCATCTCAAGGGGAGGCCCTCTCAACTGGAACGCCGAGAGGAACTCCAGGGTCGTGCCACCATTCCAAGAGTCCCCCAGATGTCTCAGTCCATTCCAGAGGAACCTCTTTTCCCTTCACCAGCTCTTCTTTCACGCCGAGGATCGACTAACACCAAGGTGGCACTTGGCACAGCCCTGTGGGAAAGCCTCGTGGGAAAGCCTCGAGGGAAAGCCTCGAGGGAAAGCCACAGATCCCTTGATCCACGTGACAGGAATCGTGACCCTGCTGCTGCAGCTTGGGAGGGAAGCGCACGTGCATGCCCCCACTCGAGACGAGGCCTGACTCCCCTGGGGAGACTCAGAGGCACCCCAAGATTCATGTCAACACGGGAGAGGAATGCTCAGGTTCCAGCCCCGACTCCACACAAGGTCTTAGGCCCCGGCATCGACGGGAGAGGAATCCGGAAATGGCCCCTAGCAACTCGCATGGGGACTGGCCCTTCCTGAGGCCACCAGAGCGGGTCCCTGAGGTCCCCGTTGTAACTCGAGAAGACCTGCCGCAACTCGAGAAAATCCAGGAGGTTCTGCCCTCCAGGCGAGAGGAGGCCCATTTCCGCTGAGGCGTCTCGAGGCTGATCACACCTCACCTCTGGAACTTCGAAAGGGTCCTTCACACCCTTGGTGCAAATCAAGAAGTTCCCCGACATACCCGTCTCCACTCGAGAGGAAACACGAGGGTCCCGCCCACATCCAGAGGAGCCCCGTTTCCGCCTCGTAGTTCGAGATGAGGGATCCTTTCCCTGCTTCATCGGGAAAGAGTTCCCGGCGTTCCCGTCGCATCTCAAGAGGAGGCCCTCTCAACAGGATCGACGAGAGGAACTCCAGGGTCGTGCCACCATTCCAAGAGTCCCCCAGATGTCTCAGTCCATTCCAGAGGAACCTCTTTTCCCTTCACCGGCTCGTCTTTCACGCCGAGGATCGACTCCCACCAAGGTGGCACATGGCACAGCCCTGTGGGAAAGCCTCGTGGGAAAGCCTCGAGCGAAAGCCTCGAGGGAAACCACAGATCCCTTGATCCACGTGACAGGAAGCGTGACCCTACTGCTGCAGCGCGGGAGGAAAGCGCACGTGCATGCCCCCACTCGAGACGTGGCCTGACTCCCCTGGGGAGACTCAGAAGCACCCCAAGATCCACGGCAACACTGGAGAGCAATCCTCAGGTTCCGGCCCCGACTCCACACAAGGTCTTAGGCCCCGGAATGGACAGGAGAGGAATCCTGAAATGTCCCCTAGAAACTCGCACGGGGACTGGCCTTTCCTGAGGCCACCAGAGCGGGTCCCTGAGGTCCCCGACGTAACTCGAGAAGACCTGCCGCAACTCGAGAAAATCCAGGAGGTTCTCCCCTCCAGGCGAGAGGAGGTCCATTTCCGCTGAGGCGTCTCGAGGCTGATCACACCTCACCTCTGGAACTTCGAAAGGGTCTTTCACACCCTTGGTGCAAATCACGAAGTTCCCCGACATACCGGTCTCCACTCGAGAGGAAACACGAGGGTCCCGCCCACATCCAGAGGAGCCCCGTTTCCGCCTCGTAGCTCGAGATGAGGGATCCTTTCCCTGCTTCATTGGGAAAGAGTTCCCGGCGTTCCCGTCGCATCTCAAGAGGAGGCCCTCTCAACAGGAACGGCGAGAGGAACTCCAGGGTCGTGCCACCATTCCAAGAGTCCCCCAGATGTCTCAGTCCAATCCAGAGGAACCTCTTTTCCCTTCGCCGGCTAGTCTTCCACGCCGAGGATCGACTCACACCAAGGTGGCACTTGGCACAGCCCTGTGGGAAAGCCTCGTGGGAAAGCCTCGAAGGAAAGCCTCGAGGGAAAGCCACAGATCCCTTGATCTATGTGACAGGAAGCGTGACCCTACTACTGCAGCTCGGGAGGGAAGCGCACGTGCATGCCCCCACACGAGACGAGGCCTGACTCCCCTGGGGAGACTTAGAGGCACCCCAAAATCCATGTCTAGACTGGAGAGGAATCCTCAGGTTCTGGCTCCGACTCCACACAAGGACTTAGGCCCCGGCATGGACGGGAGAGGAATCCCGAGATGGCTCCTAGCAACTCGCATGGGGACTGGCCCTTCCTGAGGCCACCAGAGCGGGTCCCTGATGTCCCCGTCGTAACTCGAGAAAACCTGCCTCAACTCGAGAATATCCAGGAGGTTCTCCCCTGCAGGGGAGATGAGGCCCATTTCCGCAGAGGCTTCTCGGGGCTTCTCACACCTCACCTCTGGAACGTCGAAAGGGTCCTTCACACTCTTGGTGCAACTCAAGAAGTTCCCCGACATACCCGTCTCCACTCGAGAGGAAACACGAGGGTCCCGCCCACATCCAGAGGAGCCCCTTTTCCGCCTCGTAGCTCGAGATGAGGGATCCTTTCCCTGCTTCGTCGGGAAAGATTCCCGGCGTTCCCGTCGCATCTCAAGACGAGGCCCTGTCAACAGGAACGGCGAGAGGAACTCCAGGGTCGTGCCACCATTCCAAGAGTCCCCCAGATGTCTCAGTCCATTCCAGAGGAACCTCTTTTTCCTTCACCGGCTCGTCTTTCACGCCGACGATCGACTCACACCAAGGTGGCACGTGGCACAGCCCTGTGGGAAAGCCTCGTGGGAAAGCCTCGAGCGAAAGCCTCGAGGGAGACCACAGATCCCTTGATCCACGTGACAGGAAGTGTGACACTACTGCTGCAGCTCGGGAGGAAAGCGCACGTGCATGCCCCCACTCGAGACGAGGCCTGACTCCCGTGGGGAGACTCAGAAGCACCCCAAGATCCATGGCAACAATGGAGAGGAATCCTCAGGTTCCGGCCCCGACTCCACACAAAGTCTTAGGCCCCGGCATGGACGGGAGAGGAATCCCGAGAGGCCCCCTAGCAAATCGCACGGTGACTGGCCCTTCTTGAGGCCACCAGAGCGGGTCCCTGAGGTCCCCGTCGTAACTCGTGTAGACCTGCTGCAACTCGAGAATATCCAGGACGTTCTCCCCTGCTGGCGAGATGAGGCCCATTTCCACAGAGGCTTCTCGGGGCTAATCACACCTCACCTCTGGAACGTCAAAAGGGTCCTTCACACCCTTGGTGCAACACAAGAAGTTCCCCGACATACCCTTCTCCACTCGAGAGGAAACACGAGGGTCCCACCCACATCCAGAGGAGCCCCGTTTCCGCCTCGTAGCTCGAGGTGAGGGATCCTTTCCCTGCTTCCTTGCGAAAGAATTCCCGGCGTTCCCGTCGCATCTCAAGAGGAGGCCCTGTAAGCAGGAACGGCGAAAGGACCTCCAGGGTCGTGCCACCATTCCAAGAGGCCCCCAGATGTCTCAGTCCATTCCAGAGGAACCTCTTTTCCCTTCACTGGCTCGTCTTTCACGCCGAGGATCGACTCCCACCAAGGTGGCACGTGGCACAGCCCTGTGGGAAAGCCTCGTGGGAAAGCCTCGAGGGACAGCCTGGAGGGAAACCACAGATCCCTTGAGCCACGTGACAGGAAGCGTGACACTACTGCTGCAGCTCGGGAGGAAAGCGCACGTGCATGCCCCCACTCGAGACGAGGCCTGAGTCCCCTGGGGAGACTCAGAAGCACCCCAAGATCCATGGCAACCCTGGAGAGGAATCCTCAGGTTCCGGCCCCGACTCCACACAAGGAATGAGGCCGCGGCATGGACGGGAGAGGAATCTCGAGAGGCCCCCTAGCAAATCGCATGGGGACTGGCCTTTCCTGAGGCCACCAGAGCGGGTCCCTGAGGGCCCCGTCGTAACTCGAGAAGACCTGCCGCAACTCGAGAAAATCCAGGAGGTTCTCCCCTCCAGGCGAGATGAGGCCCATTTCCACTGAGGCGTCTCGAGGCTGATCACACCTCACCTCTGGAACGTCGAAAGGGTCCTTCACACCCTTGGTGCAAATCAAGAAATTCCCCGACATACCCGTCTCCACTTGAGAGGAAACACGAGGGTCCCGCCCACATCCAGAGGAGCCCCGTTTCCACCTCGTAGCTCGAGATGAGGGATCCTTTCCCTGCATCGTCGGGAAAGAGTTCCCGGCGTTCCCGTCGCATCTCAAGGGGAGGCCCTCTCAACTGGAACGCCGAGAGGAACTCCAGGGTCGTGCCACCATTCCAAGAGTCCCCCAGATGTCTCAGTCCATTCCAGAGGAACCTCTTTTCCCTTCACCGGCTCGTCTTTCACGCTGAGGATCGACTCCCACCAAGGTGGCACGTGGCACAGCCCTGTGGGAAAGCCTCGTGGGAAAGCCTCGAGGGACAGCCTGGAGGGAAAGCCACAGATCCCTTGAGCCACGTGACAGGAAGCGTGACCCTACTGCTGCAGCTCGGGAGGGAAGCGCACGTGCATGCCCCCACTCGAGACGAGGCCTGACTCCCCTGGGGAGACTCAGAGGCACCCCAAAATCCATGTCAACGCTGGAGAGAATACCTCAGGTTCCGGCCCCGACTCCACACAAGGTCTTAGGCCCCGGCATCGACGGGAGAGGAATCCCGAGATGGCCCCTAGCAACTCGCATGGGGACTGGCCCTTCCTGAGGCCACCAGAGCGGGTCCCTGAGGTCCCCGTCGTAACTCGAGAAGACCTGCCGCAACTCGAGAATATCCAGGAGCTTCTCCCCTGTAGGCGAGATGAGGCCCATTTCCGCAGATGCTTCTCGAGGCTAATCACACCTCACCTCTGGAACGTCGAAAAGGTCCTTCACACCCTTGGTGCAACTCAAGAAGTTCCCCGACATACCCGTCTCCACTCGAGAGGAAACACGAGGGTCCCGCCCACATCCAGAGGAGCCCCGTTTCTGCCTCGTAGCTCGAGGTGAGGGATCCTTTCCCTGCTTCGTCGGGAAAGAATTCCCGGCGTTCCCGTCGCACCTCAAGAGGAGGCCCTCTCAACAGGAATGGCGAGGGGAACTCCAGGGTCCTGCCACCATTCCAAGAGTCCCCCAGATGTCTCAGTCCATTCCAGAGGAACCTCTTTTCCCTTCACCGGCTCTTCTTTCACGCCGAGGATCGACTAACACCAAGGTGGCACTTGGCACAGCCCTGTGGGAAAGCCTCGTGGGAAAGCCTCGAGGGAAAGCCTCAAGGGAAAGCCACAGATCCCTTGATCCACGTGACAGGAATCGTGACCCTGCTGCTGCAGCGCGGAAGGAAAGCGCACGTGCATGCCCCCACTCGAGACGTGGCCTGACTCCCCTGGGGAGACTCAGAAGCACCCCAAGATCCACGGCAACACTGGAGAGCAATCCTCAGGTTCCGGCCCCTACTCCACACAAGGTCTTACGCCCCGGCATGGACGGGAGAGAAATCTCGAGAGGCCCCCTAGCAAATCGCATGGGGAATGGCCTTTCCTGAGGCCACCTGAGCGGGTCCCTGAGGTCCCCGTCGTAACTCGAGAAGACCTGCCGCAACTCGAGAAAATCCAGGAGGTTCTCCCCTCCAGGCGAGAGGAGGCCCATTTCCACTGAGGCGTCTCGAGGCTGATCACACCTCACCTCTGGAACGTCGAAAGGGTCCTTCACACCCTTGGTGCAAATCAAGAAGTTCCCCGACATACCCGTCTCCACTCGAGAGGAAACACGAGGGTCCCGCCCACATCCAGAGGAGCCCCGTTTCCGCCTCGTAGCTCGAGATGAGGGATCCTTTCCCTGCATCGTCGGGAAAGAGTTCCCGGCGTTCCCGTCGCATCTCAAGGGGAGGCCCTCTCAACTGGAACGCCGAGAGGAACTCCAGGGTCGTGCCACCATTCCAAGAGTCCCCCAGATGTCTCAGTCCATTCCAGAGGAACCTCTTTTCCCTTCACCGGCTCGTTTTTCACGCCGAGGATCGACTCCCACCAAGGTGGCACGTGGCACAGCCCTGTGGGAAAGCCTCGTGGGAAAGCCTCGAGGGACAGCCTGGAGGGAAACCACAGATCCCTTGAGCCACGCGACAGGAAGGGTGACACTACTGCTGCAGCTCGGGAGGAAAGCGCACGTGCATGCCCCCACTCGAGACGAGGCCTGACTCCCCTGGGGAGACTCAGAAGCACCCCAAGATCCATTGCAACACTGGAGAGGAATCCTCAGGTTCCGGCCCCGACTCCACACAAGTACTGAGGCCCAGGCATGGACGGGAGAGGAATCCCGAGATGGCCCCTAGCAACTCGCACGGGGACTGGCCCTTCCTGAGGCCACCAGAGCGGGTCCCTGAGGTCCCTTTCGTAACTCGAGAAAACCTGCCTCAACTCGAGAATATCCAGGAGGTTTTCCCCTGCAGGGGAGATGAGGCCCATTTCCGCAGAGGCTTCTCGGGGCTTCTCACACCTCACCTCTGGAACGTCGAAAGGGTCCTTCACACCCTTGGTGCAAATCAAGAAGTTCCCCGACATACCCGTCTCCACTCGAGAGGAAACAGGATGGTCCCGCCCACATCCAGAGGAGCCCCGTTTCCACCTCGTAGCTCGAGATGAGGGATCCTTTCCCTGCATCGTCGGGAAAGAGTTCCCGGCGTTCCCGTCGCATCTCAAGGGGAGGCTCTCTCAACTGGAACGCCGAGAGGAACTCCAGGGTCGTGCCACCATTCCAAGAGTCCCCCAAATGTCTCCGTCCATTCCAGAGGAACCTCTTTTCCCATCACCGGCTCGTCTTTCACGCCGAGGATCGACTCACACCAAGGTGGCACTTGGCACAGCCCTGTGGGAAAGCCTCAAGTGAAAGCCAGACATGCCTTGATCCACGTGTCAGGAAGCGTGACCCTACTGCTGCAGCTCGGGAGGAAAGCGGAAGTGCATGCCCCCACTCGAGACGAAGCCTGACTCCCCTGGGGAGACTCAGAGGCACCCCAAGATCCATGTCAACACTGGAGAGGAATCCTCAGATTCCGGCCCCGACTCCACACAAGGTCTTAGGCCCCGGCATCGACGGGAGAGGAATCCCGAGATGGCCCCTAGCAACTCGCATGGGGACTGGCCCTTCCTGAGGCCACCAGAGCGGGTCCCTGAGGTCCCCGTCGTAACTCGAGAAAACGTGCCGCAACTCGAGAATATCCAGGAGGTTCTCCCCTGCAGGCGAGATGAGGCCCATTTTCGCAGAGGCTTCTAGGGGCTAATCACACCTCACCTCTGGAACGTCGAAAGGGTCCTTCCCACCCGTGGTGCAACTCAGGAAGTTCCCCGACATACCCGTCTCCACTCCAGGGGAAACACGAGGGTCCCACCCACATCCAGAGGAGCCCCGTTTCCACCTCGTAGCTCGAGGTGAGGGATCCTTTCCCTGTTTCGTCGGGAAAGAATTCCGGGCGTTTCCGTCGCATCTCAAGAGGAGGCCCTCTCAACAGGAACGGCGAGAGGAACTCCAGGGTCCTGCAACCGTTCCAAGAGTCCCCCAGATACCTCAGTCCATCCCAGAGGAACCTCTTTTCCCTTCACCGGCTCGTCTTTCACGCCGAGGATCGACTCACACCAAGGTGGCACTTGGCACAGCTCTGTGGGAAAGCCTCGTGGGAAAGCCACAGATCCCTTGATCCACGTGACAGGAAGCGTGACCCTACTGCTGCAGCTCGGGAGGGAAGCGCACGTGCATGCCCCCACTCGAGACGAGGCCTGACTCCCCTGGGGAGACTCAGAGGCACCCCAAAATCCATGTCAACGCTGGAGAGAATACCTCAGGTTCCGGCCCCGACTCCACACAAGGTCTTAGGCCCCGGCATCGACGGGAGAGGAATCCCGAGATGGCCCCTAGCAACTCGCATGGGGACTGGCCCTTCCTGAGGCCACCAGAGCGGCTCCCTGAGGTCCCCGTCGTAACTCGAGAAGACCTGCCGCAACTCGAGAATATCCAGGAGCTTCTCCCCTGTAGGCGAGATGAGGCCCATTTCCATTGAGGCGTCTCGAGGCTGATCACACCTCACCTCTGGAACTTCGAAAGGGTCCTTCACACCCTTGGTGCAAATCAAGAAGTTCCCCGACATACCCGTCTCCACTCGACAGGAAACACGAGGGTCCCCCCTACATCCAGAGGAGCCCAGTTTCCTCCTCGTAGCTCGAGATGAGGGATCCTTTCCCTGCTTCGTCGGGAAAGAGTTCCCGGCGTTCCCGTCGCATCTCAAGAGGAGGCCCTGTCAACAGGAACGGCGAGAGGAACTCCAGGGTCGTGCCACCATTCCAAGAGTCCCCCAGATGTCTCAGTCCATTGCAGAGGAACCTCTTTTCCCTTCACCGGCTCGTCTTTCACGCCGAGGATCGACTCCCACCAAGGTGGCACGTGGCACAGCCCTGTGGGAAAGCCTCGTGGGAAAGCCTCAAGCGAAAGCCTCGAGGGAAACCACAGATCCCTTGACCCACGTGACAGGAAGCGTGACACTACTGCTGCAGCTCGGGAGGGAAATGCACTTGCATGCCCCCACACGAGACGAGGCCTGACTCCCCTGGGGAGACTTAGAGGCCCCCCAAAATCCATGTCTAGACTGGAGAGGAATCCTCAGGTTCCGGCTCCGACTCCACACAAGGACTTAGGCCCCGGCATCGAAGGGAGAGGAATTCCGAGATGGCCCCTAGCAACTCGCACGGGGACTGGCCTTTCCTGAGGCCACCAGAGCGGGTCCCTGAGGTCCCCGTCGTAACTCGAGAAGACCAGCCGCAACTCGAGAAAATCCAGGAGGTTCTCCCCTCCAGGCGAGAGGAGCCCATTTCCGCTGAGGCGTCTCGAGGCTGATCCCACCTCACCTCTGGAACTTCGAAAGGGTCCTTCACACCATTGGTGCAAATCAAGAAGTTCCGCGACATACCCGTCTCCACTCGAGAGGAAACACGAGGGTCCCGCCCACATCCAGAGGAGCCCCGTTTCCGCCTCGTAGCTCGAGATGAGGGATCCTTTCCCTGCTTCATCGGGAAAGAGTTCACGTGTTCCCGTCGCATCTCAAGAGGAGGCCCTCTCAAGAGGATCGACGAGAGGAACTCCAGGGTCGTGCCACCATTCCAAGAGTCCCCCAGATGTCTCAGTTCATTCCAGAGGAACCTCTTTTCCCTTCACCGGCTCGTCTTCCACGCCGGTGATCGACTCCCACCAAGGTGGCACATGGCACAGCCCTGTGGGAAAGCCTCGAGGGAAACCACAGATCCCTTGATCCACGTGACAGGAAGCGTGACACTACTGCTGCAGCTCGGGAGGAAAGCGCACGTGCATGCCCCCACTCGAGACGAGGCCTGACTCCCCTGGGGAGACTCAGAAGCACCCCAAGATCCATGGCAACAATGGAGAGGAATCCTCAGGTTCCGGCCCCGACTCCACACAAGGTCTTAGGCCCCGGAATGGACAGGAGAGGAATCCCGAGATGGCCCCTAGCAACTCGCACGGGGACTGGCCTTTCCTGAGGCCACCAGAGCGGGTCCCTGAGGTCCCCGTCGTAACTCGAGAAGACCTGCCGCAACACGAGAAAATCCAGGATGTTCTGCCCTCCAGGCGAGAGGAGGCCCATTTAAGCTGAGGCGTCTCGATGCTGATCACACCTCACCTCTGGAACTTCGAAAGGGTCCTTCACACCCTTGGTGCAAATCAAGAAGTTCCCCGACATACCCGTCTCCACTCGAGAGGAAATACGAGGGTCCCGCCCACATCCAGAGGAGCCCCGCTTCCGCCTCGTAGCTCGAGATGAGGGATCCTTTCCCTGCTTCATCGGGAAAGAGTTCCTGGCGTTCGCGTCGCATCTCAAGAGGAGGCCCTCTCAACAGGAACGGAGAGAGGAACTCCAGGGTCGTGCCACCATTCCAATTGTCCCCAAGATGTCTCAGTCCATTCCAGAGGAACCTCTTTTCCCTTCACCGGCTCGTCTTCCTCGCCGAGGATCGACTCACACCAAGGTGGCACGTGGCACAGCCCTGTGGGAAAGCCTCGTGGGAAAGCCTCGAGCGAAAGCCTCGAGGGAAACCACAGATCCCTTGATCCACGTGACAGGAAGCGTGATACTACTGCTGCAGCTCGGGAGGAAAGCGCACATGCATGCCCCCACTCGAGACGAGGCCTGACTCCCCTGGGGAAACTCAGAAGCACCCCAAGATCCATGGCAACACTGGAGAGGAATCCTCAGGTTCCGGCCCCGACTCCACACAAGGTCTTAGTCCCAGGAACGGACGGGAGAGGAATCCCGAGATGGCCCCTAGCAACTCGCACGGGGACTGGCCTTTCCTGAGGCCCACAGAGCGGGTCCCTGAGGTCCCCGTCTTAACTCGAGAAGACCTGCCGCAACTCGAGAAAATCCAGGAGGTTCTCCCCTCCAGGCGAGATGAGGCCCATTTCCGCTGAGGCGTCTCGAGGCTGATCACACCTCACCTCTGGAACTTCGAAAGGGTCCTTCACACCCTTGGTGCAAATCAAGAAGTTCCCCGACCTACCCGTCTCCACTCGAGAGGAAACACGAGGGTCCCGCCCACATCCAGAGGAGCCCCGTTTCTGCCTCGTAGCTCGAGGTGAGGGATCCTTTCCCTGCTTCCTTGCGAAAGAATTCCCGGCGTTCCCGTCGCATCTCAAGAGGAGGCCCTGTAAGCAGGAACGGCGAGAGGAACTCCAGGGTCGTGCCACCATTCCAAGAGTCCCCCAAATGTCTCCGTCCATTCCAGAGGAACCTCTTTTCCCATCACCGGCTCGTCTTTCACGCCGAGGATCGACTCACACCAAGGTGGCACTTGGCACAGCCCTGTGGGAAAGCCTCAAGTGAAAGCCAGACATGCCTTGATCCACGTGTCAGGAAGCGTGACCCTACTGCTGCAGCTCGGGAGGAAAGCGGAAGTGCATGCCCCCACTCGAGACGAAGCCTGACTCCCCTGGGGAGACTCAGAGGCACCCCAAGATCCATGTCAACACTGGAGAGGAATGCTCAGGTTCCGGCCCCGACTCCACACAAGGTCTTAGGCCCCGGCATCGACGGGAGAGGAATCCCGAGATGGCCCCTAGCAACTCGCATGGGGACTGGCCCTTCCTGAGGCCACCAGAGCGGGTCCCTGAGGTCCCCGTCGTAACTCGAGAAAACGTGCCGCAACTCGAGAATATCCAGGAGGTTCTCCCCTGCAGGCGAGATGAGGCCCATTTTCGCAGAGGCTTCTAGGGGCTAATCACACCTCACCTCTGGAACGTCGAAAGGGTCCTTCCCACCCGTGGTGCAACTCAGGAAGTTCCCCGACATACCCGTCTCCCCTCGAGGGGAAACACGAGGGTCCCACCCACATCCAGAGGAGCCCCGTTTCCACCTCGTAGCTCGAGGTGAGGGATCCTTTCCCTGTTTCGTCGGGAAAGAATTCCGGGCGTTTCCGTCGCATCTCAAGAGGAGGCCCTCTCAACAGGAACGGCGAGAGGAACTCCAGGGTCCTGCAACCGTTCCAAGAGTCCCCCAGATACCTCAGTCCATTCCAGAGGAACCTCTTTTCCCTTCACCGGCTCGTCTTTCACGCCGAGGATCGACTCACACCAAGGTGGCACTTGGCACAGCTCTGTGGGAAAGCCTCGTGGGAAAGCCACAGATCCCTTGATCCACGTGACAGGAAGCGTGACCCTACTGGTGCAGCTCGGGAGGGAAGCGCACGTGCATGCCCCCACTCGAGACGAGGCCTGACTCCCCTGGGGAGACTCAGAGGCACCCCAAAATCCATGTCAACGCTGGAGAGAATACCTCAGGTTCCGGCCCCGACTCCACACAAGGTCTTAGGCCCCGGCATCGACGGGAGAGGAATCCCGAGATGGCCCCTAGCAACTCGCATGGGGACTGGCCCTTCCTGAGGCCACCAGAGCGGCTCCCTGAGGTCCCCGTCGTAACTCGAGAAGACCTGCCGCAACTCGAGAATATCCAGGAGCTTCTCCCCTGTAGGCGAGATGAGGCCCATTTCCGCAGATGCTTCTCGAGGCTAATCACACCTCACCTCTGGAACGTCGAAAAGGTCCTTCACACCCTTGGTGCAACTCAAGAAGTTCCCCGACATACCCGTCTCCACTCGAGAGGAAACACGAGGGTCCCGCCCACATCCAGAGGAGCCCCGTTTCTGCCTCGTAGGTCGAGGTGAGGGATCCTTTCCCTGCTTCTTCGGGAAAGAATTCCCGGCGTTCCCGTCGCACCTCAAGAGGAGGCCCTCTCAACAGGAATGGCGAGGGGAACTCCAGGGTCCTGCCACCATAACAAGAGTCCCCCAGATGTCTCAGTCCATTCCAGAGGAACCTCTTTTCCCTTCACCGGCTCTTCTTTCACGCCGAGGATCGACTAACACCAAGGTGGCACTTGGCACAGCCCTGTGGGAAAGCCTCGTGGGAAAGCCTCGAGGGAAAGCCTCGAGGGAAAGCCACAGATCCCTTGATCCACGTGACAGGAATCGTGACCCTGCTGCTGCAGCGCGGAAGGAAAGCGCACTTGCATGCCCCCACTCGAGACATGGCCTGACTCCCCTGGGGAGACTCAGAAGCACCCCAAGATCCACGGCAACACTGGAGAGCAATCCTCAGGTTCCGGCCCCTACTCCACACAAGGTCTTACGCCCCGGCATGGACGGGAGAGAAATCTCGAGAGGCCCCCTAGCAAATCGCATGGGGAATGGCCTTTCCTGAGGCCACCTGAGCGGGTCCCTGAGGTCCCCGTCGTAACTCGAGAAGACCTGCCGCAACTCGAGAAAATCCAGGAGGTTCTCCCCTCCAGGCGAGAGGAGGCCCATTTCCACTGAGGCGTCTCGAGGCTGATCACACCTCACCTCTGGAACGTCGAAAGGGTCCTTCACACCCTTGGTGCAAATCAAGAAGTTCCCCGACATACCCGTCTCCACTCGAGAGGAAACAGGAGGGTCCCGCCCACATCCAGAGGAGCCCCGTTTCCGCCTCGTAGCTCGAGATGAGGGATCCTTTCCCTGCATCGTCGGGAAAGAGTTCCCGGCGTTCCCGTCGCATCTCAAGGGGAGGCCCTCTCAACTGGAACGCCGAGAGGAACTCCAGGGTCGTGCCACCATTCCAAGAGTCCCCCAGATGTCTCAGTCCATTCCAGAGGAACCTCTTTTCCCTTCACCAGCTCTTCTTTCACGCCGAGGATCGACTAACACCAAGGTGGCACTTGGCACAGCCCTGTGGGAAAGCCTCGTGGGAAAGCCTCGAGGGAAAGCCTCGAGGGAAAGCCACAGATCCCTTGATCCACGTGACAGGAATCGTGACCCTGCTGCTGCAGCTTGGGAGGGAAGCGCACGTGCATGCCCCCACTCGAGACGAGGCCTGACTCCCCTGGGGAGACTCAGAGGCACCCCAAGATTCATGTCAACACGGGAGAGGAATGCTCAGGTTCCAGCCCCGACTCCACACAAGGTCTTAGGCCCCGGCATCGACGGGAGAGGAATCCGGAAATGGCCCCTAGCAACTCGCATGGGGACTGGCCCTTCCTGAGGCCACCAGAGCGGGTCCCTGAGGTCCCCGTCGTAACTCGAGAAGACCTGCCGCAACTCGAGAAAATCCAGGAGGTTCTGCCCTCCAGGCGAGAGGAGGCCCATTTCCGCTGAGGCGTCTCGAGGCTGATCACACCTCACCTCTGGAACTTCGAAAGGGTCCTTCACACCCTTGGTGCAAATCAAGAAGTTCCCCGACATACCCGTCTCCACTCGAGAGGAAACACGAGGGTCCCGCCCACATCCAGAGGAGCCCCGTTTCCGCCTCGTAGTTCGAGATGAGGGATCCTTTCCCTGCTTCATCGGGAAAGAGTTCCCGGCGTTCCCGTCGCATCTCAAGAGGAGGCCCTCTCAACAGGATCGACGAGAGGAACTCCAGGGTCGTGCCACCATTCCAAGAGTCCCCCAGATGTCTCAGTCCATTCCAGAGGAACCTCTTTTCCCTTCACCGGCTCGTCTTTCACGCCGAGGATCGACTCCCACCAAGGTGGCACATGGCACAGCCCTGTGGGAAAGCCTCGTGGGAAAGCCTCGAGCGAAAGCCTCGAGGGAAACCACAGATCCCTTGATCCACGTGACAGGAAGCGTGACCCTACTGCTGCAGCGCGGGAGGAAAGCGCACGTGCATGCCCCCACTCGAGACGTGGCCTGACTCCCCTGGGGAGACTCAGAAGCACCCCAAGATCCACGGCAACACTGGAGAGCAATCCTCAGGTTCCGGCCCCGACTCCACACAAGGTCTTAGGCCCCGGAATGGACAGGAGAGGAATCCCGAAATGTCCCCTAGAAACTCGCACGGGGACTGGCCTTTCCTGAGGCCACCAGAGCGGGTCCCTGAGGTCCCCGACGAAACTCGAGAAGACCTGCCGCAACTCGAGAAAATCCAGGAGGTTCTCCCCTCCAGGCGAGAGGAGGTCCATTTCCGCTGAGGCGTCTCGAGGCTGATCACACCTCACCTCTGGAACTTCGAAAGGGTCTTTCACACCCTTGGTGCAAATCACGAAGTTCCCCGACATACCGGTCTCCACTCGAGAGGAAACACGAGGGTCCCGCCCACATCCAGAGGAGCCCCGTTTCCGCCTCGTAGCTCGAGATGAGGGATCCTTTCCCTGCTTCATCGGGAAAGAGTTCCCGGCGTTCCCGTCGCATCTCAAGAGGAGGCCCTCTCAACAGGAACGGCGAGAGGAACTCCAGGGTCGTGCCACCATTCCAAGAGTCCCCCAGATGTCTCAGTCCAATCCAGAGGAACCTCTTTTCCCTTCGCCGGCTAGTCTTCCACGCCGAGGATCGACTCACACCAAGGTGGCACTTGGCACAGCCCTGTGGGAAAGCCTCGTGGGAAAGCCTCGAAGGAAAGCCTCGAGGGAAAGCCACAGATCCCTTGATCTATGTGACAGGAAGCGTGACCCTACTACTGCAGCTCGGGAGGGAAGCGCACGTGCATGCCCCCACACGAGACGAGGCCTGACTCCCCTGGGGAGACTTAGAGGCACCCCAAAATCCATGTCTAGACTGGAGAGGAATCCTCAGGTTCTGGCTCCGACTCCACACAAGGACTTAGGCCCCGGCATGGACGGGAGAGGAATCCCGAGATGGCTCCTAGCAACTCGCATGGGGACTGGCCCTTCCTGAGGCCACCAGAGCGGGTCCCTGAGGTCCCCGTCGTAACTCGAGAAAACCTGCCTCAACTCGAGAATATCCAGGAGGTTCTCCCCTGCAGGGGAGATGAGGCCCATTTCCGCAGAGGCTTCTCGGGGCTTCTCACACCTCACCTCTGGAACGTCGAAAGGGTCCTTCACACTCTTGGTGCAACTCAAGAAGTTCCCCGACATACCCGTCTCCACTCGAGAGGAAACACGAGGGTCCCGCCCACATCCAGAGGAGCCCCTTTTCCGCCTCGTAGCTCGAGATGAGGGATCCTTTCCCTGCTTCGTCGGGAAAGATTCCCGGCGTTCCCGTCGCATCTCAAGACGAGGCCCTGTCAACAGGAACGGCGAGAGGAACTCCAGGGTCGTGCCACCATTCCAAGAGTCCCCCAGATGTCTCAGTCCATTCCAGAGGAACCTCTTTTTCCTTCACCGGCTCGTCTTTCACGCCGACGATCGACTCACACCAAGGTGGCACGTGGCACAGCCCTGTGGGAAAGCCTCGTGGGAAAGCCTCGAGCGAAAGCCTCGAGGGAGACCACAGATCCCTTGATCCACGTGACAGGAAGTGTGACACTACTGCTGCAGCTCGGGAGGAAAGCGCACGTGCATGCCCCCACTCGAGACGAGGCCTGACTCCCGTGGGGAGACTCAGAAGCACCCCAAGATCCATGGCAACAATGGAGAGGAATCCTCAGGTTCCGGCCCCGACTCCACACAAAGTCTTAGGCCCCGGCATGGACGGGAGAGGAATCCCGAGAGGCCCCCTAGCAAATCGCACGGTGACTGGCCCTTCTTGAGGCCACCAGAGCGGGTCCCTGAGGTCCCCGTCGTAACTCGTGTAGACCTGCTGCAACTCGAGAATATCCAGGACGTTCTCCCCTGCTGGCGAGATGAGGCCCATTTCCACAGAGGCTTCTCGGGGCTAATCACACCTCACCTCTGGAACGTCAAAAGGGTCCTTCACACCCTTGGTGCAAATCAAGAAGTTCCCCGACATACCCTTCTCCACTCGAGAGGAAACACGAGGGTCCCACCCACATCCAGAGGAGCCCCGTTTCCGCCTCGTAGCTCGAGGTGAGGGATCCTTTCCCTGCTTCCTTGCGAAAGAATTCCCGGCGTTCCCGTCGCATCTCAAGAGGAGGCCCTGTAAGCAGGAACGGCGAAAGGAACTCCAGGGTCGTGCCACCATTCCAAGAGGCCCCCAGATGTCTCAGTCCATTCCAGAGGAACCTCTTTTCCCTTCACTGGCTCGTCTTTCACGCCGAGGATCGACTCCCACCAAGGTGGCACGTGGCACAGCCCTGTGGGAAAGCCTCGTGGGAAAGCCTCGAGGGACAGCCTGGAGGGAAACCACAGATCCCTTGAGCCACGTGACAGGAAGCGTGACACTACTGCTGCAGCTCGGGAGGAAAGCGCACGTGCATGCCCCCACTCGAGACGAGGCCTGAGTCCCCTGGGGAGACTCAGAAGCACCCCAAGATCCATGGCAACCCTGGAGAGGAATCCTCAGGTTCCGGCCCCGACTCCACACAAGGAATGAGGCCGCGGCATGGACGGGAGAGGAATCTCGAGAGGCCCCCTAGCAAATCGCATGGGGACTGGCCTTTCCTGAGGCCACCAGAGCGGGTCCCTGAGGGCCCCGTCGTAACTCGAGAAGACCTGCCGCAACTCGAGAAAATCCAGGAGGTTCTCCCCTCCAGGCGAGATGAGGCCCATTTCCACTGAGGCGTCTCGAGGCTGATCACACCTCACCTCTGGAACGTCGAAAGGGTCCTTCACACCCTTGGTGCAAATCAAGAAATTCCCCGACATACCCGTCTCCACTTGAGAGGAAACACGAGGGTCCCGCCCACATCCAGAGGAGCCCCGTTTCCACCTCGTAGCTCGAGATGAGGGATCCTTTCCCTGCATCGTCGGGAAAGAGTTCCCGGCGTTCCCGTCGCATCTCAAGGGGAGGCCCTCTCAACTGGAACGCCGAGAGGAACTCCAGGGTCGTGCCACCATTCCAAGAGTCCCCCAGATGTCTCAGTCCATTCCAGAGGAACCTCTTTTCCCTTCACCGGCTCGTCTTTCACGCTGAGGATCGACTCCCACCAAGGTGGCACGTGGCACAGCCCTGTGGGAAAGCCTCGTGGGAAAGCCTCGAGGGACAGCCTGGAGGGAAAGCCACAGATCCCTTGAGCCACGTGACAGGAAGCGTGACCCTACTGCTGCAGCTCGGGAGGGAAGCGCACGTGCATGCCCCCACTCGAGACGAGGCCTGACTCCCCTGGGGAGACTCAGAGGCACCCCAAAATCCATGTCAACGCTGGAGAGAATACCTCAGGTTCCGGCCCCGACTCCACACAAGGTCTTAGGCCCCGGCATCGACCGGAGAGGAATCCCGAGATGGCCCCTAGCAACTCGCATGGGGACTGGCCCTTCCTGAGGCCACCAGAGCGGGTCCCTGAGGTCCCCGTCGTAACTCGAGAAGACCTGCCGCAACTCGAGAATATCCAGGAGCTTCTCCCCTGTAGGCGAGATGAGGCCCATTTCCGCAGATGCTTCTCGAGGCTAATCACACCTCACCTCTGGAACGTCGAAAAGGTCCTTCACACCCTTGGTGCAACTCAAGAAGTTCCCCGACATACCCGTCTCCACTCGAGAGGAAACACGAGGGTCCCGCCCACATCCAGAGGAGCCCCGTTTCTGCCTCGTAGCTCGAGGTGAGGGATCCTTTCCCTGCTTCGTCGGGAAAGAATTCCCGGCGTTCCCGTCGCACCTCAAGAGGAGGCCCTCTCAACAGGAATGGCGAGGGGAACTCCAGGGTCCTGCCACCATTCCAAGAGTCCCCCAGATGTCTCAGTCCATTCCAGAGGAACCTCTTTTCCCTTCACCGGCTCTTCTTTCACGCCGAGGATCGACTCACACCAAGGTGGCACTTGGCACAGCCCTGTGGGAAAGCCTCGTGGGAAAGCCTCGAGGGAAAGCCTCAAGGGAAAGCCACAGATCCCTTGATCCACGTGACAGGAATCGTGACCCTGCTGCTGCAGCGCGGAAGGAAAGCGCACGTGCATGCCCCCACTCGAGACGTGGCCTGACTCCCCTGGGGAGACTCAGAAGCACCCCAAGATCCACGGCAACACTGGAGAGCAATCCTCAGGTTCCGGCCCCTACTCCACACAAGGTCTTACGCCCCGGCATGGACGGGAGAGAAATCTCGAGAGGCCCCCTAGCAAATCGCATGGGGAATGGCCTTTCCTGAGGCCACCTGAGCGGGTCCCTGAGGTCCCCGTCGTAACTCGAGAAGACCTGCCGCAACTCGAGAAAATCCAGGAGGTTCTCCCCTCCAGGCGAGAGGAGGCCCATTTCCACTGAGGCGTCTCGAGGCTGATCACACCTCACCTCTGGAACGTCGAAAGGGTCCTTCACACCCTTGGTGCAAATCAAGAAGTTCCCCGACATACCCGTCTCCACTCGAGAGGAAACACGAGGGTCCCGCCCACATCCAGAGGAGCCCCGTTTCCGCCTCGTAGCTCGAGATGAGGGATCCTTTCCCTGCATCGTCGGGAAAGAGTTCCCGGCGTTCCCGTCGCATCTCAAGGGGAGGCCCTCTCAACTGGAACGCCGAGAGGAACTCCAGGGTCGTGCCACCATTCCAAGAGTCCCCCAGATGTCTCAGTCCATTCCAGAGGAACCTCTTTTCCCTTCACCGGCTCGTTTTTCACGCCGAGGATCGACTCCCACCAAGGTGGCACGTG
>NW_026292232.1:0-112022 GCF_023091745.1 Budorcas taxicolor | reverse complement strand
CCGAGGATCGACTCCCACCAAGGTGGCACGTGGCACAGCCCTGTGGGAAAGCCTCGTGGGAAGCCTCGAGGACAGCCTCGAGGGAAAGCCAAAGATCCCTTGATCCACGTGACAGGAAGCGTGACACTACTACTGCTGCAGCTCGGGGAGGAAAGCGGACGTGCATGCCCCACTCGAGACGAGGCCTGACTCCCCTGGGGAGACTCAGAAGCACCCCAAGATCCATGGCCAACACTGGAGAGGAATCCTCAGGTTCCGGCCCCGACTCCACACAAGGACTGAGGCCCCGGCATGGACGGGAGAGGAATCCCGAGAGGTCCCCCTAGCAACTCGCATGGGGACTGGCCTTTCCTGAGGCCACCAGAGTGGGTCCCCTGAGGTCCCCGTCGTAACACGAGAAGACCTGCCGCAACTCGAGAAAATCCAGGAGGTTCTCCCCCTCCAGGCGAGATGAGGCCCCATTTCCGCTGAGGTGTCTCGAGGCTGATCACACCTCACCTCTGGAACTTCGAAAGGGTCCTTCCACACCCTTGGTGCAAATCAAGAAGTTCCCCGACATACCCGTCTCCACTCGAGAGGAATCACGAGGGTCCCGCCCACATCCAGAGGAGCCCCGTTTCCGCCTCGTAGCTCGAGATGAGGGATCCTTTCCCTGCTTCGTCGGGAAAAGAGTTCCCGGCGTTCCCGTCGCATCTCAAGAGGAGGCCCTCTCAACAGGAATCGGCGAGAGGAACTCCAGGGTCGTGCCACCATTCCCAGAGTCCCCCAGATGTCTCAGTCCATTCCAGAGGAACCTCTTTCCATTCACCGGCTCGTCTTTCACGCCGAGGATCGACTAACACCAAGGTGGCACGTGGCACAGCCCTGTGGGAAAGCCTCGTGGGAAAGCCTCGAGGGACAGCCTCGAGGGAAAGCCACAGATCCCTTGATCCACGTGACAGGAAGCGTGACACTACTGCGCAGCTCGGGAGGAAAGGCGCTCGTGCATGCCCCCTCTCGAGATGAGGCCTGACTACCCTGGGGAGACTCAGAAGCACCCCAAGATCGATGGCAACACTGGAGAGGAATCCTCAGGTTCTGGCCCCGACTCCACACAAGGACTGAGGCCCCCGGCATGGACGGGAGAGGAATCCCGAGAGGTGCCCTAGCAACTCGCAGGGGGACTGGCCTTTTCCTGAGGCCACCAGAGCGGGTCCCTGAGGTCCCCGTCGTAACTCGAGAAGACCTGCCGCAACTCGAGAAAATCCAGGAGGTTCTCCCCTCCAGGCGAGATGAGGCCCACTTCTGCTGAGGCGTCTCGAGGCTGATCACACCTCACCTCTGGAACTTCGAAAGGGTCCTTCACACCCTTGGTGCAAATCAAGAAGTTCCCCGACGTAGCCGTCTCCACTCGAGAGGAATCACGAGGTCCCGCCCACATCCAGAGGAGCCCCGTTTCCGCCCTCGTAGCTCGAGATGAGGGATCCTTTCCCTGCTTCGTCGGGAAAGAGTTCCCGGCGTTCCCGTCGATCTCAAGAGGAGGCCCTCTCAACAGGAACGGCGAGAGGAACTCCAGGGTCGTGCCACCATTCCAAGAGTCCCCCAGATGTCTCAGTCCATTCCAGAGGAACCTCTTTTCCCTTCACCGGCTCGTCTTTCACGCCGAGGATCGACTCCCACCAAGGTGGGCACGTGGCACAGCCCTGTGGGAAAGCCTCGGGGAAAGCCTCGAGGGACAGCCTCGAGGGAAAGCCACAGATCCCTTGATCCACGTGACAGGAAGCGTGACACTACTGCTGCAGCTCGGGAGGAAAGCGCACGTGCATGCCCACACTCGAGACGAGGCCTGACTCCCCTGGGGAGACTCAGAAGCACCCCAAGATCCATGGCAACACTGGAGAGGAATCCTCAGGTTCCGGCCCCGACTCACACAAGGACTGAGGCCCCCGGCATGGACGGGAGAGGAATCCCGAGAGGTCCCCTAGCAACTCGCATGGGGACTGGCCTTTCCTGAGGCCACCAGAGTGGGTCCCTGAGTTCCCCGTCGTAACACGAGAAGACCTGCCGCAACACGAGAAAATCCAGGAGGTTCTCCCCTCCAGGCGAGATGAGGCCCATTTCCGCTGAGGTGTCTCGAGGCTGATCACACCTCACCTCTGGAACTTCGAAAGGGTCCTTCACAACCCTTGGTGCAAATCAAGAAGTTCCCCGACATACCCGTCTCCACTCGAGAGGAATCACGAGGGTCCCCGCCCACATCCAGAGGAGCCCCGTTTCCGCCTCGTAGCTCGAGATGAGGGATCCTTTCCCTGCTTCGTCGGGAAAGAGTTCCCGGCGTTCCCGTCGCATCTCAAGAGGAGGCCCTCTCAACTGGAACGGCGAGAGGAACTCCAGGGTCGTGCCACCATCCCAGAGTCCCCCAGATGTCTCAGTCCATTCCAGAGGAACCTCTTTCCATTCACCGGCTCGTCTTTCACGCCGAGGATCGACTCACACCAAGGTGGCACGTGGCACAGCCCTGTGGGAAAGCCTCGTGGGAAAGCCTCGAGGGACAGCCTCGAGGGAAAGCCACATATCCCTTGTTCCACGTGACAGGAAGGGTGACACTACTGCTGCAGCTCGGGAGGAAAGCACACGTGCATGCCCCCACTCGAGACGAGGCCTGACTCCCCTGGGGAGACTCAGAAGCACGCCAAGATCCATGGCAACACTGGAGAGGAATCCTCAGGTTCCGGCCCCGACTCCACACAAGGACTGAGGCCCCGGCATGGACGGGAGAGGAATCCCGAGAGGTCCCCTAGCAACTCGCATGGGGACTGGCCTTTCCTGAGGCCACCAGAGCGGGTCCCTGAGGTCCCCGTCGTAACTCGAGAAGACCTGCCGCAACTCGAGAAAATCCAGGAGGTTCTTCCCTCCAGGCGAGATGAGGCCCATTTCCGCTGAGGCGTCTCGTGGCTGATCACACCTCACCTCTGGAACTTCGAAAGGGTCCTTCACACCCTTGGTGCAAATCAAGAAGTTCCCCGACCTAGCCGTCTCCACTCGAGAGGAATCACGAGGGTCCCGCCCACATCCAGAGGAGCCCCGTTTCCCGCCTCGTAGCTCGAGATGAGGGATCCTTTCCCTGCTTCATCGGGAAAGAGTTCCCGGCCTTCCCGTCGCATCTCAAGAGGAGGCCCTCTCAACAGGAACGGCGAGAGGAACTCCAGGGTCGTGCCACCATTCCAAGAGTACCCCAGATGTCTCAGTCCATTCCAGAGGAACCTCTTTTCCCTTCACCAGCTCGTCTTTCACGCCGAGGATCGACTCACACCAAGGTGGCACGTGGCACAGCCCTGTGGGAAAGCCTCGTGGGAAAGCCTCGAGGGACAGCCTCGAGGGAAAGCCACAGATCCCTTGATCCACGTGACAGGAAGCGTGACACTACTGCTGCAGCTCGGGAGGAAAGCGCACGTGCAGGCCCCCACACGAGACGAGGCCTGACTCCCCTGGGGAGACTCAGAAGCACCCCAAGATCCATGGCAACACTGGAGAGGAATCCTCAGGTTCCGGCCCCGACTCCACACAAGGACTGAGGCCCCGGCATGGACGGGAGAGGAATCCCGAGAGGTCCCCTAGCAACTCGCATGGGGACTGGCCTTTCCTGAGGCCACCAGAGCGGGTCCCTGAGGTCCCCGTCGTAACTCGAGAAGACCTGCCGCAACTCGAGAAAATCCAGGAGGTTCTCCCCTCCAGGCGAGATGAGGCCCATTTCCGCTGAGGCGTCTCGAGGCTGATCACAACTCCCCTCTGGAACTTCGAAAGGGTCCTTCACACCCTTGGTGCAAATCAAGAAGTTCCCCGACATACCCGTCTCCACTCGAGAGGAATCACGAGGGTCCCGCCCACATCCAGAGGAGCCCCGTTTCCGCCTCGTAGCTCGAGATGAGGGATCCTTTCCCTGCTTCGTCGGGAAAGAGTTCCCGGCGTTCCCGTCGCATCTCAAGAGGAGGCCCTCTCAACAGGAACGGCGAGAGGAACTCCAGGGTCGTGCCACCATTCCAAGAGTCCCCCAGATGTCTCAGTCCATTCCAGAGGATCCTCTTTTCCCTTCACCGGCACGTCTTCAACGCCGAGGATCGACTCACACCAAGGTGGCACGTGGCACAGCCCTGTGGGAAAGCCTCGTGGGAAAGCCTCGAGGGACAGCCTCGAGGGAAAGCCACAGATCCCTTGATCCACGTGACAGGAAGCGTGACACTACTGCTGCAGCTCGGGAGGAAAGCGCACGTGCATGCCCCCAGTCGAGACGAGGCCTGACTCCCCTGGGGAGACTCAGAAGCACCCCAAGATCCATGGCAACACTGGAGAGGAATCCTCAGGTTAAGGCTCCGACTCCACACAAGGACTGAGGCCCCGGCATGGACGGGAGAGGAATCCCGAGAGGTCCTCTAGCAACTCGCATGGGGACTGGCCTTTCCTGAGGCCACAAGAGCGGGTCCCTGAGGTCCCCGTCGTAACTCGAGAAGACCTGCCGCAACTCGAGAAAATCCAGGAGGTTCTCCCCTCCAGGCGAGATGAGGCCCATTTCCGCTGAGGCGTCTCGAGGCTGATCACACCTCACCTCTGGAACTTCGAAAGGGTCCTTCACACCCTTGGTGCAAATCAAGAAGTTCCCCGACCTAGCCGTCTCCACTCGAGAGGAATCACTAGGGTCCCGCCCACATCCAGAGGAGCCCCGTTTCCGCCTCGTAGCTCGAGATGAGGGATCCTTTCCCTGCTTCGTCGGGAAAGAGTTCCCGGCGTTCCCGTCGCATCTCAAGAGGAGGCCCTCTCAACAGGAACGGCGAGAGGAACTCCAGGGTCGTGCCACCATTCCAAGAGTCCCCCAGATGTCTCAGTCCATTCCAGAGGAACCTCTTTTCCGTTCACCGGCTCGTCTTTCACGCCGAGGATCGACTCACACCAAGGTGGCACGTGGCACAGCCCTGTGGGAAAGCCTCGTGGGAAATCCTCGAGGGACAGCCTCGAGGGAAAGCCACAGATCCCTTGATCCACGTGACAGGAAGCGTGACACTACTGCTGCAGCTCGGGAGGAAAGCGCTCGTGCATGCCCCCTCTCGAGATGAGGCCTGACTACCCTGGGGAGACCCAGAAGCACCCCAAGATCCATGGCAACACTGGAGAGGAATCCTCAGGTTCTGGCCCCGACTCCACACAAGGACTGAGGCCCCGGCATGGACGGGAGAGGAATCCCGAGAGGTGCCCTAGCAACTCGCATGGGGACTGGCCTTTCCTGAGGCCACCAGAGCGGGTCCCTGAGGTCCCCGTCGTAACTCGAGAAGACCTGCCGCAACTCGAGAAAATCCAGGAGGTTCTCCCCTCCAGGCGAGATGAGGCCCACTTCTGCTGAGGCGTCTCGAGGCTGATCACACCTCACCTCTGGAACTTCGAAAGGGTCCTTCACACCCTTGGTGCAAATCAAGAAGTTCCCCGACATACCCGTCTCCACTCGAGAGGAATCACGAGGGTCCCGCCCACATCCAGAGGAGCCCCGTTTCCGCCTCGTAGCTCGAGATGAGGGATCCTTTCCCTGCTTCGTCGGGAAAGAGTTCCCGGCGTTCCCGTCGCATCTCAAGAGGAGGCCCTCTCAACAGGAACGGCGAGAGGAACTCCAGGGTCGTGCCACCATTCCAAGAGTCCCCCAGATGTCTCAGTCCATTCCAGAGGAACCTCTTTTCCCTTCACCGGCTCGTCTTTCACGCCGAGGATCGACTCACACCAAGGTGGCACGTGGCACAGCCCTGTGGGAAAGCCTCGTGGGAAAGCCTCGAGGGACAGCCTCGAGGGAAAGCCACAGATCCCTTGATCCACGTGACAGGAAGCGTGACACTACTGCTGCAGCTCGGGAGGAAAGCGCACGTGCATGCCCACACTAGAGACGAGGCCTGACTCCCCTGGGGAGACTCAGAAGCACCCCAAGATCGATGGCAACACTGGAGAGGAATCCTCAGGTTCCGGCCCCGACTCCACACAAGGACTGAGGCCCCGGCATGGACGGGAGAGGAATCCCGAGAGGTCCCCTAGCAACTCGCATGGGGACTGGCCTTTCCTGAGGCCACCAGAGTGGGTCCCTGAGTTCCCCGTCGTAACACGAGAAGACCTGCCGCAACTCGAGAAAATCCAGGAGGTTCTCCCCTCCAGGCGAGATGAGGCCCATTTCCGCTGAGGTGTCTCGAGGCTGATCACACCTCACCTCTGGAACTTCGAAAGGGTCCTTCACACCCTTGGTGCAAATCAAGAAGTTCCCCGACATACCCGTCTCCACTCGAGAGGAATCACGAGGGTCCCGCCCACATCCAGAGGAGCCCCGTTTCCGCCTCGTAGCTCGAGATGAGGGATCCTTTCCCTGCTTCGTCGGGAAAGAGTTCCCGGCGTTCCCGTCGCATCTCAAGAGGAGGCCCTCTCAACAGGAACGGCGAGAGGAACTCCAGGGTCGTGCCACCATTCCAAGAGTCCCCCAGATGTCTCAGTCCATTCCAGAGGAACCTCTTTTCCCTTCACCGGCTCGTCTTTCACGCCGAGGATCGACTCACACCAAGGTGGCACGTGGCACAGCCCTGTGGGAAAGCCTCGTGGGAAAGCCTCGAGGGACAGCCTCGAGGGAAAGCCACAGATCCCTTGATCCACGTGACAGGAAGTGTGACACTACTGCTGCAG
The DNA here is from genome assembly GCF_023091745.1 of Budorcas taxicolor. Lineage (NCBI taxonomy): Eukaryota > Metazoa > Chordata > Mammalia > Artiodactyla > Bovidae > Budorcas > Budorcas taxicolor. Next base: position 105,344 of record NW_026292232.1, on the reverse strand, counting down.
CTCGGGAGGAAAGCGCACGTGCATGCCCCCACTCGAGACGAGGCCTGACTCCCCTGGGGAGACTCAGAAGCACCCCAAGATCCATGGCAACACTGGAGAGGAATCCTCAGGTTCCGGCCCCGACTCCACACAAGGACTGAGGCCCCGGCATGGACGGGAGAGGAATCCCGAGAGGTCCCCTAGCAACTCGCATGGGGACTGGCCTTTCCTGAGGCCACCAGAGCGGGTCCCTGAGGTCCCCGTCGTAACTCGAGAAGACCTGCCGCAACTCGAGAAAATCCAGGAGGTTCTCCCCTCCAGGCGAGATGAGGCCCATTTCCGCTGAGGCGTCTCGAGGCTGATCACAACTCCCCTCTGGAACTTCGAAAGGGTCCTTCACACCCTTGGTGCAAATCAAGAAGTTCCCCGACATACCCGTCTCCACTCGAGAGGAATCACGAGGGTCCCGCCCACATCCAGAGGAGCCCCGTTTCCGCCTCGTAGCTCGAGATGAGGGATCCTTTCCCTGCTTCGTCGGGAAAGAGTTCCCGGCGTTCCCGTCGCATCTCAAGAGGAGGCCCTCTCAACAGGAACGGCGAGAGGAACTCCAGGGTCGTGCCACCATTCCAAGAGTCCCCCAGATGTCTCAGTCCATTCCAGAGGATCCTCTTTTCCCTTCACCGGCACGTCTTCAACGCCGAGGATCGACTCACACCAAGGTGGCACGTGGCACAGCCCTGTGGGAAAGCCTCGTGGGAAAGCCTCGAGGGACAGCCTCGAGGGAAAGCCACAGATCCCTTGATCCACGTGACAGGAAGCGTGACACTACTGCTGCAGCTCGGGAGGAAAGCGCACGTGCATGCCCCCACTCGAGACGAGGCCTGACTCCCCTGGGGAGACTCAGAAGCACCCCAAGATCCATGGCAACACTGGAGAGGAATCCTCAGGTTAAGGCTCCGACTCCACACAAGGACTGAGGCCCCGGCATGGACGGGAGAGGAATCCCGAGAGGTCCTCTAGCAACTCGCATGGGGACTGGCCTTTCCTGAGGCCACAAGAGCGGGTCCCTGAGGTCCCCGTCGTAACTCGAGAAGACCTGCCGCAACTCGAGAAAATCCAGGAGGTTCTCCCCTCCAGGCGAGATGAGGCCCATTTCCGCTGAGGCGTCTCGAGCCTGATCACACCTCACCTCTGGAACTTCGAAAGGGTCCTTCACACCCTTGGTGCAAATCAAGAAGTTACCCGACCTAGCCGTCTCCACTCGAGAGGAATCACTAGGGTCCCGCCCACATCCAGAGGAGCCCCGTTTCCGCCTCGTAGCTCGAGATGAGGGATCCTTTCCCTGCTTCGTCGGGAAAGAGTTCCCGGCGTTCCCGTCGCATCTCAAGAGGAGGCCCTCTCAACAGGAACGGCGAGAGGAACTCCAGGGTCGTGCCACCATTCCAAGAGTCCCCCAGATGTCTCAGTCCATTCCAGAGGAACCTCTTTTCCCTTCACCGGCTCGTCTTTCACGCCGAGGATCGACTCACACCAAGGTGGCACGTGGCACAGCCCTGTGGGAAAGCCTCGTGGGAAATCCTCGAGGGACAGCCTCGAGGGAAAGCCACAGATCCCTTGATCCACGTGACAGGAAGCGTGACACTACTGCTGCAGCTCGGGAGGAAAGCGCTCGTGCATGCCCCCTCTCGAGATGAGGCCTGACTACCCTGGGGAGACCCAGAAGCACCCCAAGATCCATGGCAACACTGGAGAGGAATCCTCAGGTTCTGGCCCCGACTCCACACAAGGACTGAGGCCCCGGCATGGACGGGAGAGGAATCCCGAGAGGTGCCCTAGCAACTCGCATGGGGACTGGCCTTTCCTGAGGCCACCAGAGCGGGTCCCTGAGGTCCCCGTCGTAACTCGAGAAGACCTGCCGCAACTCGAGAAAATCCAGGAGGTTCTCCCCTCCAGGCGAGATGAGGCCCACTTCTGCTGAGGCGTCTCGAGGCTGATCACACCTCACCTCTGGAACTTCGAAAGGGTCCTTCACACCCTTGGTGCAAATCAAGAAGTTCCCCGACATACCCGTCTCCACTCGAGAGGAATCACGAGGGTCCCGCCCACATCCAGAGGAGCCCCGTTTCCGCCTCGTAGCTCGAGATGAGGGATCCTTTCCCTGCTTCGTCGGGAAAGAGTTCCCGGCGTTCCCGTCGCATCTCAAGAGGAGGCCCTCTCAACAGGAACGGCGAGAGGAACTCCAGGGTCGTGCCACCATTCCAAGAGTCCCCCAGATGTCTCAGTCCATTCCAGAGGAACCTCTTTTCCCTTCACCGGCTCGTCTTTCACGCCGAGGATCGACTCACACCAAGGTGGCACGTGGCACAGCCCTGTGGAAAAGCCTCGTGGGAAAGCCTCGAGGGACAGCCTCGAGGGAAAGCCACAGATCCCTTGATCCACGTGACAGGAAGCGTGACACTACTGCTGCAGCTCGGGAGGAAAGCGCACGTGCATGCCCACACTCGAGACGAGGCCTGACTCCCCTGGGGAGACTCAGAAGCACCCCAAGATCGATGGCAACACTGGAGAGGAATCCTCAGGTTCCGGCCCCGACTCCACACAAGGACTGAGGCCCCGGCATGGACGGGAGAGGAATCCCGAGAGGTCCCCTAGCAACTCGCATGGGGACTGGCCTTTCCTGAGGCCACCAGAGTGGGTCCCTGAGTTCCCCGTCGTAACACGAGAAGACCTGCCGCAACTCGAGAAAATCCAGGAGGTTCTCCCCTCCAGGCGAGATGAGGCCCATTTCCGCTGAGGTGTCTCGAGGCTGATCACACCTCACCTCTGGAACTTCGAAAGGGTCCTTCACACCCTTGGTGCAAATCAAGAAGTTCCCCGACATACCCGTCTCCACTCGAGAGGAATCACGAGGGTCCCGCCCACATCCAGAGGAGCCCCGTTTCCGCCTCGTAGCTCGAGATGAGGGATCCTTTCCCTGCTTCGTCGGGAAAGAGTTCCCGGCGTTCCCGTCGCATCTCAAGAGGAGGCCCTCTCAACAGGAACGGCGAGAGGAACTCCAGGGTCGTGCCACCATTCCAAGAGTCCCACAGATGTCTCAGTCCATTCCAGAGGAACCTCTTTTCCCTTCACCGGCTCGTCTTTCACGCCGAGGATCGACTCACACCAAGGTGGCACGTGGCACAGCCCTGTGGGAAAGCCTCGTGGGAAAGCCTCGAGGGACAGCCTCGAGGGAAAGCCACAGATCCCTTGATCCACGTGACAGGAAGTGTGACACTACTGCTGCAGCTCGGGAGGAAAGCGCACGTGCATGCCCCCACTCGAGACGAGGCCTGACTCCCCTGGGGAGACTCAGAAGCACCCCAAGATCCATGGCAACACTGGAGAGGAATCCTCAGGTTCCGGCCCCGACTCCACACAAGGACTGAGGCCCCGGCATGGACGGGAGAGGAATCCCGAGAGGTCCCCTAGCAACTCGCATGGGGACTGGCCTTTCCTGAGGCCACCAGAGCGGGTCCCTGAGGTCCCCGTCGTAACTCGAGAAGACCTGCCGCAACTCGAGAAAATCCAGGAGGTTCTCCCCTCCAGGCGAGATGAGGCCCATTTCCGCTGAGGCGTCTCGAGGCTGATCACAACTCCCCTCTGGAACTTCGAAAGGGTCCTTCACACCCTTGGTGCAAATCAAGAAGTTCCCCGACATACCCGTCTCCACTCGAGAGGAATCACGAGGGTCCCGCCCACATCCAGAGGAGCCCCGTTTCCGCCTCGTAGCTCGAGATGAGGGATCCTTTCCCTGCTTCGTCGGGAAAGAGTTCCCGGCGTTCCCGTCGCATCTCAAGAGGAGGCCCTCTCAACAGGAACGGCGAGAGGAACTCCAGGGTCGTGCCACCATTCCAAGAGTCCCCCAGATGTCTCAGTCCATTCCAGAGGATCCTCTTTTCCCTTCACCGGCACGTCTTCAACGCCGAGGATCGACTCACACCAAGGTGGCACGTGGCACAGCCCTGTGGGAAAGCCTCGTGGGAAAGCCTCGAGGGACAGCCTCGAGGGAAAGCCACAGATCCCTTGATCCACGTGACAGGAAGCGTGACACTACTGCTGCAGCTCGGGAGGAAAGCGCACGTGCATGCCCCCACTCGAGACGAGGCCTGACTCCCCTGGGGAGACTCAGAAGCACCCCAAGATCCATGGCAACACTGGAGAGGAATCCTCAGGTTAAGGCTCCGACTCCACACAAGGACTGAGGCCCCGGCATGGACGGGAGAGGAATCCCGAGAGGTCCTCTAGCAACTCGCATGGGGACTGGCCTTTCCTGAGGCCACAAGAGCGGGTCCCTGAGGTCTCCGTCGTAACTCGAGAAGACCTGCCGCAACTCGAGAAAATCCAGGAGGTTCTCCCCTCCAGGCGAGATGAGGCCCATTTCCGCTGAGGCGTCTCGAGGCTGATCACACCTCACCTCTGGAACTTCGAAAGGGTCCTTCACACCCTTGGTGCAAATCAAGAAGTTCCCCGACCTAGCCGTCTCCACTCGAGAGGAATCACTAGGGTCCCGCCCACATCCAGAGGAGCCCCGTTTCCGCCTCGTAGCTCGAGATGAGGGATCCTTTCCCTGCTTCGTCGGGAAAGAGTTCCCGGCGTTCCCGTCGCATCTCAAGAGGAGGCCCTCTCAACAGGAACGGCGAGAGGAACTCCAGGGTCGTGCCACCATTCCAAGAGTCCCCCAGATGTCTCAGTCCATTCCAGAGGAACCTCTTTTCCCTTCACCGGCTCGTCTTTCACGCCGAGGATCGACTAACACCAAGGTGGCACGTGGCACAGCCCTGTGGGAAAGCCTCGTGGGAAATCCTCGAGGGACAGCCTCGAGGGAAAGCCACAGATCCCTTGATCCACGTGACAGGAAGCGTGACACTACTGCTGCAGCTCGGGAGGAAAGCGCTCGTGCATGCCCCCTCTCGAGATGAGGCCTGACTACCCTGGGGAGACTCAGAAGCACCCCAAGATCCATGGCAACACTGGAGAGGAATCCTCAGGTTCTGGCCCCGACTCCACACAAGGACTGAGGCCCCGGCATGGACGGGAGAGGAATCCCGAGAGGTGCCCTAGCAACTCGCATGGGGACTGGCCTTTCCTGAGGCCACCAGAGCGGGTCCCTGAGGTCCCCGTCGTAACTCGAGAAGACCTGCCGCAACTCGAGAAAATCCAGGAGGTTCTCCCCTCCAGGCGAGATGAGGCCCACTTCTGCTGAGGCGTCTCGAGGCTGATCACACCTCACCTCTGGAACTTCGAAAGGGTCCTTCACACCCTTGGTGCAAATCAAGAAGTTCCCCGACATACCCGTCTCCACTCGAGAGGAATCACGAGGGTCCCGCCCACATCCAGAGGAGCCCCGTTTCCGCCTCGTAGCTCGAGATGAGGGATCCTTTCCCTGCTTCGTCGGGAAAGAGTTCCCGGCGTTCCCGTCGCATCTCAAGAGGAGGCCCTCTCAACAGGAACGGCGAGAGGAACTCCAGGGTCGTGCCACCATTCCAAGAGTCCCCCAGATGTCTCAGTCCATTCCAGAGGAACCTCTTTTCCCTTCACCGGCTCGTCTTTCACGCCGAGGATCGACTCACACCAAGGTGGCACGTGGCACAGCCCTGTGGGAAAGCCTCGTGGGAAAGCCTCGAGGGACAGCCTCGAGGGAAAGCCACAGATCCCTTGATCCACGTGACAGGAAGCGTGACACTACTGCTGCAGCTCGGGAGGAAAGCGCACGTGCATGCCCACACTCGAGACGAGGCCTGACTCCCCTGGGGAGACTCAGAAGCACCCCAAGATCGATGGCAACACTGGAGAGGAATCCTCAGGTTCCGGCCCCGACTCCACACAAGGACTGAGGCCCCGGCATGGACGGGAGAGGAATCCCGAGAGGTCCCCTAGCAACTCGCATGGGGACTGGCCTTTCCTGAGGCCACCAGAGTGGGTCCCTGAGTTCCCCGTCGTAACACGAGAAGACCTGCCGCAACTCGAGAAAATCCAGGAGGTTCTCCCCTCCAGGCGAGATGAGGCCCATTTCCGCTGAGGTGTCTCGAGGCTGATCACACCTCACCTCTGGAACTTCGAAAGGGTCCTTCACACCCTTGGTGCAAATCAAGAAGTTCCCCGACATACCCGTCTCCACTCGAGAGGAATCACGAGGGTCCCGCCCACATCCAGAGGAGCCCCGTTTCCGCCTCGTAGCTCGAGATGAGGGATCCTTTCCCTGCTTCGTCGGGAAAGAGTTCCCGGCGTTCCCGTCGCATCTCAAGAGGAGGCCCTCTCAACAGGAACGGCGAGAGGAACTCCAGGGTCGTGCCACCATTCCAAGAGTCCCCCAGATGTCTCAGTCCATTCCAGAGGAACCTCTTTTCCCTTCACCGGCTCGTCTTTCACGCCGAGGATCGACTCCCACCAAGGTGGCACGTGGCACAGCCCTGTGGGAAAGCCTCGTGGGAAAGCCTCGAGGGACAGCCTCGAGGGAAAGCCACAGATCCCTTGATCCACGTGACAGGAAGTGTGACACTACTGCTGCAGCTCGGGAGGAAAGCGCACGTGCATGCCCCCACTCGAGACGAGACCTGACTCCCCTGGGGAGACTCAGAAGCACCCCAAGATCCATGGCAACACTGGAGAGGAATCCTCAGGTTAAGGCTCCGACTCCACACAAGGACTGAGGCCCCGGCATGGACGGGAGAGGAATCCCGAGAGGTCCTCTAGCAACTCGCATGGGGACTGGCCTTTCCTGAGGCCACAAGAGCGGGTCCCTGAGGTCCCCGTCGTAACTCGAGAAGACCTGCCGCAACTCGAGAAAATCCAGGAGGTTCTCCCCTCCAGGCGAGATGAGGCCCATTTCCGCTGAGGCGTCTCGAGGCTGATCACACCTCACCTCTGGAACTTCGAAAGGGTCCTTCACACCCTTGGTGCAAATTAAGAAGTTCCCCGACCTAGCCGTCTCCACTCGAGAGGAATCACGAGGGTCCCGCCCACATCCAGAGGAGCCCCGTTTCCACCTCGTAGCTCGAGATGAGGGATCCTTTCCCTGCTTCGTCGGGAAAGAGTTCCCGGCGTTCCCGTCGCATCTCAAGAGGAGGCCCTCTCAACAGGAACGGCGAGAGGAACTCCAGGGTCGTGCCACCATTCCAAGAGTCCCCCAGATGTCTCAGTCCATTCCAGAGGAACCTCTTTTCCCTTCACCGGCTCGTCTTTCACGCCGAGGATCGACTCACACCAAGGTGGCACGTGGCACAGCCCTGTGGGAAAGCCTCGTGGGAAAGCCTCGAGGGACAGCCTCGAGGGAAAGCCACAGATCCCTTGATCCACGTGACAGGAAGCGTGACACTACTGCTGCAGCTCGGGAGGAAAGCGCACGTGCATGCCCCCACTCGAGACGAGGCCTGACTCCCCTGGGGAGACTCAGAAGCACCCCAAGATCCATGGCAACACTGGAGAGGAATCCTCAGGTTCCGGCCCCGACTCCACACAAGGACTGAGGCCCCAGCATGGACGGGAGAGGAATCCCGAGAGGTCCCCTAGCAACTCGCATGGGGACTGGCCTTTCCTGAGGCCACCAGAGCGGGTCCCTGAGGTCTCCGTCGTAACTCGAGAAGACCTGCCGCAACTCGAGAAAATCCAGGAGGTTCTCCCCTCCAGGCGAGATGAGGCCATTTCCGCTGAGGTGTCTCGATGCTGATCACAACTCCCCTCTGGAACTTCGAAAGGGTTCTTCACACCCTTGGTGCAAATCAAGAAGTTCCCCGACATACCCGTCTCCACTCGAGAGGAATCACGAGGGTCCCGCCCACATCCAGAGGAGCCCCGTTTCCGCCTCGTAGCTCGAGATGAGGGATCCTTTCCCTGCTTCGTCAGGAAAGAGTTCCCGGCGTTCCCGTCGCATCTCAAGAGGAGGCCCTCTCAACAGGAACGGCGAGAGGAACTCCAGGGTCGTGCCACCATTCCAAGAGTCCCCCAGATGTCTCAGTCCATTCCAGAGGAACCTCTTTTCCCTTCACCGGCTCGTCTTCAACGCCGAGGATCGACTCACACCAAGGTGGCACGTGGCACAGCCCTGTGGGAAAGCCTCGTGGGAAAGCCTCGAGGGACAGCCTCGAGGGAAAGCCACAGATCCCTTGATCCACGTGACAGGAAGCATGACACTACTGCTGCAGCTCGGGAGGAAAGCGCACGTGCATGCCCCCACTCGAGACGAGGCCTGACTCCCCTGGGGAGACTCAGAAGCACCCCAAGATCCATGGCAACACTGGAGAGGAATCCTCAGGTTCAGGCTCCAACTCCACACAAGGACTGAGGCCCCGGCATGGACGGGAGAGGAATCCCGAGAGGTCCCCTAGCAACTCGCATGGGGACTGGCCTTTCCTGAGGCCACCAGAGCGGGTCCCTGAGGTCCCCGTCGTAACTCGAGAAGACCTGCCGCAACTCGAGAAAATCCAGGAGGTTCTCCCCTCCAGGCGAGATGAGGCCCATTTCCGCTGAGGCGTCTCGAGGCTGATCACACCTCACCTCTGGAACTTCGAAAGGGTCCTTCACACCCTTGGTGCAAATCAAGAAGTTCCCCGACATACCCGTCTCCACTCGAGAGGAATCACGAGGGTTCCGCCCACATCCAGAGGAGCCCCGTTTCCGCCTCGTAGCTCGAGATGAGGGATCCTTTCCCTGCTTCGTCGGGAAAGAGTTCCCGGCGTTCCCGTCGCATCTCAAGAGGAGGCCCTCTCAACAGGAACGGCGAGAGGAACTCCAGGGTCGTGCCACCATTCCAAGAGTCCCCCAGATGTCTCAGTCCATTCCAGAGGAACCTCTTTTCCCTTCACCGGCTCGTCTTTCACGCCGAGGATCGACTCACACCAAGGTGGCACGTGGCACAGCCCTGTGGGACAGCCTCGAGGGAAAGCCACAGATCCCTTGATCCACGTGACAGGAAGCGTGACACTACTGCTGCAGCTCGGGAGGAAAGCGCACGTGCATGCCCCCTCTCGAGATGAGGCCTGATTCCCCTGGGGAGACTCAGAAGCACCCCAAGATCCATGGCAACATTGGAGAGGAATCCTCAGGTTCCGGCCCCGACTCCACACAAGGACTGAGGCCCCGGCATGGACGGGAGAGGAATCCCGAGAGATCCCCTAGCAACTCGCATGGGGACTGGCCTTTCCTGAGGCCACCAGAGCGGGTCCCTGAGGTCCCCGTTGTAACTTGAGAAGACCTGCCGCAACTCGAGAAAATCCAGGAGGTTCTCCCCTCCAGGCGAGATGAGGCCCATTTCCGCTGAGGCGTCTCGAGGCTGATCACACCTCACCTCTGGAACTTCGAAAGGGTCCTTCACACCCTTGGTGCAAATCAAGAAGTTCCCCGACCTAGCCGTCTCCACTCGAGAGGAATCACGAGGGTCCCGCCCACATCCAGAGGAGCCCCGTTTCCGCCTCGTAGCTCGAGATGAGGGATCCTTTCCCTGCTTCGTCGGGAAAGAGTTCCCGGCGTTCCCGTCGCATCTCAAGAGGAGGCCCTCTCAACAGGAACGGCGAGAGGAACTCCAGGGTCGTGCCACCATTCCAAGAGTCCCCCAAATGTCTCAGTCCATTCCAGAGGAACCTCTTTTCCCTTCACCGGCTCGTCTTTCACGCCGAGGATCGACTCACACCAAGGTGGCACGTGGCACAGCCCTGTGGGAAAGCCTCGTGGGAAAGCCTCGAGGGACAGCCTCGAGGGAAAGCCACAGATCCCTTGATCCACGTGACAGGAAGCGTGACACTACTGCTGCAGCTCGGGAGGAAAGCGCACGTGCATGCCCCCACTCGAGACGAGGCCTGACTCCCCTGGGGAGACTCAGAAGCACCCCAAGATCCATGGCAACACTGGAGAGGAATCCTCAGGTTCCGGCCCCGACTCCACACAAGGACTGAGGCCCCGGCATGGACGGGAGAGGAATCCCGAGAGGTCCCCTAGCAACTCGCATGGGGACTGGCCTTTCCTGAGGCCACCAGAGCGGGTCCCTGAGGTCTCCGTCGTAACTCGAGAAGACCTGCCGCAACTCGAGAAAATCCAGGAGGTTCTCCCCTCCAGGCGAGATGAGGCCATTTCCGCTGAGGTGTCTCGATGCTGATCACAACTCCCCTCTGGAACTTCGAAAGGGTTCTTCACACCCTTGGTGCAAATCAAGAAGTTCCCCGACATACCCGTCTCCACTCGAGAGGAATCACGAGGGTCCCGCCCACATCCAGAGGAGCCCCGTTTCCGCCTCGTAGCTCGAGATGAGGGATCCTTTCCCTGCTTCGTCAGGAAAGAGTTCCCGGCGTTCCCGTCGCATCTCAAGAGGAGGCCCTCTCAACAGGAACGGCGAGAGGAACTCCAGGGTCGTGCCACCATTCCAAGAGTCCCCCAGATGTCTCAGTCCATTCCAGAGGAACCTCTTTTCCCTTCACCGGCTCGTCTTCAACGCCGAGGATCGACTCACACCAAGGTGGCACGTGGCACAGCCCTGTGGGAAAGCCTCGTGGGAAAGCCTCGAGGGACAGCCTCGAGGGAAAGCCACAGATCCCTTGATCCACGTGACAGGAAGCATGACACTACTGCTGCAGCTCGGGAGGAAAGCGCACATGCATGCCCCCACTCGAGACGAGGCCTGACTCCCCTGGGGAGACTCAGAAGCACCCCAAGATCCATGGCAACACTGGAGAGGAATCCTCAGGTTCAGGCTCCAACTCCACACAAGGACTGAGGCCCCGGCATGGACGGGAGAGGAATCCCGAGAGGTCCCCTAGCAACTCGCATGGGGACTGGCCTTTCCTGAGGCCACCAGAGCGGGTCCCTGAGGTCCCCGTCGTAACTCGAGAAGACCTGCCGCAACTCGAGAAAATCCAGGAGGTTCTCCCCTCCAGGCGAGATGAGGCCCATTTCCGCTGAGGCGTCTCGAGGCTGATCACACCTCACCTCTGGAACTTCGAAAGGGTCCTTCACACCCTTGGTGCAAATCAAGAAGTTCCCCGACATACCCGTCTCCACTCGAGAGGAATCACGAGGGTTCCGCCCACATCCAGAGGAGCCCCGTTTCCGCCTCGTAGCTCGAGATGAGGGATCCTTTCCCTGCTTCGTCGGGAAAGAGTTCCCGGCGTTCCCGTCGCATCTCAAGAGGAGGCCCTCTCAACAGGAACGGCGAGAGGAACTCCAGGGTCGTGCCACCATTCCAAGAGTCCCCCAGATGTCTCAGTCCATTCCAGAGGAACCTCTTTTCCCTTCACCGGCTCGTCTTTCACGCCGAGGATCGACTCACACCAAGGTGGCACGTGGCACAGCCCTGTGGGACAGCCTCGAGGGAAAGCCACAGATCCCTTGATCCACGTGACAGGAAGCGTGACACTACTGCTGCAGCTCGGGAGGAAAGCGCACGTGCATGCTCCCACTCGAGACGAGGCCTGACTCCCCTGGGGAGACTCAGAAGCACCCCAAGATCCATGGCAACACTGGAGAGGAATCCTCAGGTTCCGGCTCCGACTCCACACAAGGACTGAGGCCCCGGCATGGACGGGAGAGGAATCCCGAGAGGTCCCCTAGCAACTCGCATGGGGACTGGCCTTTCCTGAGGCCACCAGAGCGGGTCCCTGAGGTCCCCGTCGTAACTCGAGAAGACCTGCCGCAACTCGAGAAAATCCAGGAGGTTCTCCCCTCCAGGCGAGATGAGGCCCATTTCCGCTGAGGCGTCTCGAGGCTGATCACACCTCACCTCTGGAACTTCGAAAGGGTCCTTCACACCCTTGGTGCAAATCAAGAAGTTCCCCGACATACCCGTCTCCACTCGAGAGGAATCACGAGGGTTCCGCCCACATCCAGAGGAGCCCCGTTTCCGCCTCGTAGCTCGAGATGAGGGATCCTTTCCCTGCTTCGTCGGGAAAGAGTTCCCGGCGTTCCCGTCGCATCTCAAGAGGAGGCCCTCTCAACAGGAACGGCGAGAGGAACTCCAGGGTCGTGCCACCATTCCAAGAGTCCCCCAGATGTCTCAGTCCATTCCAGAGGAACCTCTTTTCCCTTCACCGGCTCGTCTTTAACGCCGAGGATCGACTCACACCAAGGTGGCACGTGGCACAGCCCTGTGGGACAGCCTCTAGGGAAAGCCACAGATCCCTTGATCCACGTGACAGGAAGCGTGACACTACTGCTGCAGCTCGGGAGGAAAGCGCACGTGCATGCCCCCTCTCGAGATGAGGCCTGACTCCCCTGGGGAGACTCAGAAGCACCCCAAGATCCATGGCAACATTGGAGAGGAATCCTCAGGTTCCGGCCCCGACTCCACACAAGGACTGAGGCCCCGGCATGGACGGGAGAGGAATCCCGAGAGGTCCCCTAGCAACTCGCATGGGGACTGGCCTTTCCTGAGGCCACCAGAGCGGGTCCCTGAGGTCCCCGTTGTAACTTGAGAAGACCTGCCGCAACTCGAGAAAATCCAGGAGGTTCTCCCCTCCAGGCGAGATGAGGCCCATTTCCGCTGAGGCGTCTCGAGGCTGATCACACCTCACCTCTGGAACTTCGAAAGGGTCCTTCACACCCTTGGTGCAAATCAAGAAGTTCCCCGACCTAGCCGTCTCCACTCGAGAGGAATCACGAGGGTCCCGCCCACATCCAGAGGAGCCCCGTTTCCGCCTCGTAGCTCGAGATGAGGGATCCTTTCCCTGCTTCGTCGGGAAAGAGTTCCCGGCGTTCCCGTCGCATCTCAAGAGGAGGCCCTCTCAACAGGAACGGCGAGAGGAACTCCAGGGTCGTGCCACCATTCCAAGAGTCCCCCAGATGTCTCAGTCCATTCCAGAGGAACCTCTTTTCCCTTCACCGGCTCGTCTTTCACGCCGAGGATCGACTCACACCAAGGTGGCACGTGGCACAGCCCTGTGGGAAAGCCTCGTGGGAAAGCCTCGAGGGACAGCCTCGAGGGAAAGCCACAGATCCCTTGATCCACGTGACAGGAAGCGTGACACTACTGCTGCAGCTCGGGAGGAAAGCGCACGTGCATGCCCCCACTCGAGACGAGGCCTGACTCCCCTGGGGAGACTCAGAAGCACCCCAAGATCCATGGCAACACTGGAGAGGAATCCTCAGGTTCCGGCCCCGACTCCACACAAGGACTGAGGCCCCGGCATGGACGGGAGAGGAATCCCGAGAGGTCCCCTAGCAACTCGCATGGGGACTGGCCTTTCCTGAGGCCACCAGAGCGGGTCCCTGAGGTCTCCGTCGTAACTCGAGAAGACCTGCCGCAACTCGAGAAAATCCAGGAGGTTCTCCCCTCCAGGCGAGATGAGGCCATTTCCGCTGAGGTGTCTCGATGCTGATCACAACTCCCCTCTGGAACTTCGAAAGGGTTCTTCACACCCTTGGTGCAAATCAAGAAGTTCCCCGACATACCCGTCTCCACTCGAGAGGAATCACGAGGGTCCCGCCCACATCCAGAGGAGCCCCGTTTCCGCCTCGTAGCTCGAGATGAGGGATCCTTTCCCTGCTTCGTCAGGAAAGAGTTCCCGGCGTTCCCGTCGCATCTCAAGAGGAGGCCCTCTCAACAGGAACGGCGAGAGGAACTCCAGGGTCGTGCCACCATTCCAAGAGTCCCCCAGATGTCTCAGTCCATTCCAGAGGAACCTCTTTTCCCTTCACCGGCTCGTCTTCAACGCCGAGGATCGACTCACACCAAGGTGGCACGTGGCACAGCCCTGTGGGAAAGCCTCGTGGGAAAGCCTCGAGGGACAGCCTCGAGGGAAAGCCACAGATCCCTTGATCCACGTGACAGGAAGCATGACACTACTGCTGCAGCTCGGGAGGAAAGCGCACGTGCATGCCCCCACTCGAGACGAGGCCTGACTCCCCTGGGGAGACTCAGAAGCACCCCAAGATCCATGGCAACACTGGAGAGGAATCCTCAGGTTCAGGCTCCAACTCCACACAAGGACTGAGGCCCCGGCATGGACGGGAGAGGAATCCCGAGAGGTCCCCTAGCAACTCGCATGGGGACTGGCCTTTCCTGAGGCCACCAGAGCGGGTCCCTGAGGTCCCCGTCGTAACTCGAGAAGACCTGCCGCAACTCGAGAAAATCCAGGAGGTTCTCCCCTCCAGGCGAGATGAGGCCCATTTCCGCTGAGGCGTCTCGAGGCTGATCACACCTCACCTCTGGAACTTCGAAAGGGTCCTTCACACCCTTGGTGCAAATCAAGAAGTTCCCCGACATACCCGTCTCCACTCGAGAGGAATCACGAGGGTTCCGCCCACATCCAGAGGAGCCCCGTTTCCGCCTCGTAGCTCGAGATGAGGGATCCTTTCCCTGCTTCGTCGGGAAAGAGTTCCCGGCGTTCCCGTCGCATCTCAAGAGGAGGCCCTCTCAACAGGAACGGCGAGAGGAACTCCAGGGTCGTGCCACCATTCCAAGAGTCCCCCAGATGTCTCAGTCCATTCCAGAGGAACCTCTTTTCCCTTCACTGGCTCGTCTTTCACGCCGAGGATCGACTCACACCAAGGTGGCACGTGGCACAGCCCTGTGGGAAAGCCTCGTGGGAAAGCCTCGAGGGACAGCCTCGAGGGAAAGCCACAGATCCCTTGATCCACGTGACAGGAAGCGTGACACTACTGCTGCAGCTCGGGAGGAAAGCGCACGTGCATGCCCCCTCTCGAGATGAGGCCTGACTCCCCTGGGGAGACTCAGAAGCACCCCAAGATCCATGGCAACACTGGAGAGGAATCCTCAGGTTCCGGCCCCGACTCAACACAAGGACTGAGGCCCCGGCATGGACGGGAGAGGAATCCCGAGAGGTCCCCTAGCAACTCGCATGGGGACTGGCCTTTCCTGAGGCCACCAGAGCGGGTCCCTGAGGTCCCCGTCGTAACTCGAGAAGACCTGCCGCAACTCGAGAAAATCCAGGAGGTTCTCCCCTCCAGGCGAGATGAGGCCCATTTCCGCTGAGGCGTCTCGAGGCTGATCACACCTCACCTCTGGAACTTCGAAAGGGTACTTCACACCCTTGGTGCAAATCAAGAAGTTCCCCGACATACCCGTCTCCACTCGAGAGGAATCACGAGGGTCCCGCCCACATCCAGAGGAGCCCCGTTTCCGCCTCGTAGCTCGAGATGAGGGATCCTTTCCCTGCTTCGTCGGGAAAGAGTTCCCGGCGTTCCCGTCGCATCTCAAGAGGAGGCCCTCTCAACAGGAACGGCGAGAGGAACTCCAGGGTCGTGCCACCATTCCAAGAGTGCCCCAGATGTCTCAGTCCATTCCAGAGGAACCTCTTTTCCCTTCACCGGCTCGTCTTCAACGCCGAGGATCGACTCACACCAAGGTGGCACGTGGCACAGCCCTGTGGGAAAGCCTCGTGGGAAAGCCTCGAGGGACAGCCTCGAGGGAAAGCCACAGATCCCTTGATCCACGTGACAGGAAGCGTGACACTACTGCTGCAGCTCGGGAGGAAAGCGCACGTGCATGCCCCCACTCGAGACGAGGCCTGACTCCCCTGGGGAGACTCAGAAGCACCCCAAGATCCATGGCAACACTGGAGAGCAATCCTCAGGTTCCGGCCCCGACTCCACACAAGGACTGAGGCCCCGGCATGGACGGGAGAGGAATCCCGAGAGGTCCCCTAGCAACTCGCATGGGGACTGGCCTTTCCTGAGGCCACCAGAGCGGGTCCCTGAGGTCCCCGTCGTAACTCGAGAAGACCTGCCGCAACTCGAGAAAATCCAGGAGGTTCTCCCCTCCAGGCGAGATGAGGCCCATTTCCGCTGAGGCGTCTCGAGGCTGATCACACCTCACCTCTGGAACTTCGAAAGGGTCCTTCACACCCTTGGTGCAAATCAAGAAGTTCCCCGACATACCCGTCTCCACTCGAGAGGAATCACGAGGGTTCCGCCCACATCCAGAGGAGCCCCGTTTCCGCCTCGTAGCTCGAGATGAGGGATCCTTTCCCTGCTTCGTCGGGAAAGAGTTCCCGGCGTTCCCGTCGCATCTCAAGAGGAGGCCCTCTCAACAGGAACGGCGAGAGGAACTCCAGGGTCGTGCCACCATTCCAAGAGTCCCCCAGATGTCTCAGTCCATTCCAGAGGAACCCCTTTTCCCTTCACCGGCTCGTCTTTCACGCCGAGGATCGACTCCCACCAAGGTGGCACGTGGCACAGCACTGTGGGACAGCCTCGAGGGAAAGCCACAGATCCCTTGATCCACGTGACAGGAAGCGTGAAACTACTGCTGCAGTTCGGGAGGAAAGCGCACGTGCATGCCCCCACTCGAGACGAGGCCTGACTCCCCTGGGGAGACTCAGAAGCACCCCAAGATCCATGGCAACACTGGAGAGGAATCCTCAGGTTCCGGCCCCGACTCCACACAAGGACTGAGGCCCCGGCATGGACGGGAGAGGAATCCCAAGAGGTCCCCTAGCAACTCGCATGGGGACTGGCCTTTCCTGAGGCCACCAGAGCGGGTCCCTGAGGTCCCCGTTGTAACTCGAGAAGACCTGCCACAACTCGAGAAAATCCAGGAGGTTCTCAACTCCAGGCGAGATGAGGCACATTTCCGCTGAGGCGTCTCGAGGCTGATCACACCTCACCTCTGGAACTTCGAAAGGGTCCTTCACACCCTTGGTGCAAATCAAGAAGTTCCCCGACCAAGCCGTCTCCACTCGAGAGGAATCACGAGGGTCCCGCCCACATCCAGAGGAGCCCCGTTTCCGCCTCGTAGCTCGAGATGAGGGATCCTTTCCCTGCCTCGTCGGGAAAGAGTTCCCGGCCTTCCCGTCGCATCTCAAGAGGAGGCCCTCTCAACAGGAACGGCGAGAGGAACTCCAGGGTCGTGCCACCATTCCAAGAGTCCCCCAGATGTCTCAGTCCATTCCAGAGGAACCTCTTTTCCCTTCACCGGCTCGTCTTACACGCCGAGGATCGACTCACACCAAGGTGGCACGTGGCACAGCCCTGTGGGAAAGCCTCGTGGGAAAGCCTCGAGGGACAGCCTCGAGGGAAAGCCACAGATCCCTTGATCCACGTGACAGGAAGCGTGACACTACTGCTGCAGCTCGGGAGGAAAGCGCACGTGCATGCCCCCTCTCGAGATGAGGCCTGACTCCCCTGGGGAGACTCAGAAGCACCCCAAGATCCATGGCAACACTGGAGAGGAATCCTCAGGTTCCGGCCCCGACTCCACACAAGGACTGAGGCCCCGGCATGGACGGGAGAGGAATCCCGAGAGGTCCCCTAGCAACTCGCATGGGGACTGGCCTTTCCTGAGGCCACCAGAGCGGGTCCCTGAGGTCCCCGTCGTAACTCGAGAAGACCTGCCGCAACTCGAGAAAATCCAGGAGGTTCCCCCTCCAGGCGAGATGAGGCCAATTTCCGCTGAGGCGTCTCGAGGCTGATCACACCTCACCTCTGGAACTTCGAAAGGGTCCTTCACACCCTTGGTGCAAATCAAGAAGTTCCCCGACATACCCGTCTCCACTCGAGAGGAATCACGAGGGTCCCGCCCACATCCAGAGGAGCCCCGTTTCCGCCTCGTAGCTCGAGATGAGGGATCCTTTCCCTGCTTCGTCGGGAAAGAGTTCCCGGCGTTCCCGTCGCATCTCAAGAGGAGGCCCTCTCAACAGGAACGGCGAGAGGAACTCCAGGGTCGTGCCACCATTCCAAGAGTCCCCCAGATGTCTCAGTCCATTCCAGAGGAACCTCTTTTCCCTTCACCGGCTCGTCTTTCACGCCGAGGATCGACTCACACCAAGGTGGCACGTGGCACAGCCCTGTGGGAAAGCCTCGTGGGAAAGCCTCGAGGGACAGCCTCGAGGGAAAGCCACAGATCCCTTGATCCACGTGACAGGAAGCGTGACACTACTGCTGCAGCTCGGGAGGAAAGCGCACGTGCATGCCCCCTCTCGAGATGAGGCCTGACTCCCCTGGGGAGACTCAGAAGCACCCCAAGATCCATGGCAACACTGGAGAGGAATCCTCAGGTTCCGGCCCCGACTCCACACAAGGACTGAGGCCCCGGCATGGACGGGAGAGGAATCCCGAGAGGTCCCCTAGCAACTCGCATGGGGACTGGCCTTTCCTGAGGCCACCAGAGCGGGTCCCTGAGGTCCCCGTCGTAACTCGAGAAGACCTGCCGCAACTCGAGAAAATCCAGGAGGTTCCCCCTCCAGGCGAGATGAGGCCAATTTCCGCTGAGGCGTCTCGAGGCTGATCACACCTCACCTCTGGAACTTCGAAAGGGTCCTTCACACCCTTGGTGCAAATCAAGAAGTTCCCCGACATACCCGTCTCCACTCGAGAGGAATCACGAGGGTCCCGCCCACATCCAGAGGAGCCCCGTTTCCGCCTCGTAGCTCGAGATGAGGGATCCTTTCCCTGCTTCGTTGGGAAAGAGTTCCCGGCGTTCCCGTCGCATCTCAAGAGGAGGCCCTCTCAACAGGAACGGCGAGAGGAACTCCAGGGTCGTGCCACCATTCCAAGAGTCCCCCAGATGTCTCAGTCCATTCCAGAGGAACCTCTTTTCCCTTCACCGGCTCGTCTTTCACGCCGAGGATCGACTCACACCAAGGTGGCACGTGGCACAGCCCTGTGGGAAAGCCTCGTGGGAAAGCCTCGAGGGACAGCCTCGAGGGAAAGCCACAGATCCCTTGATCCACGTGACAGGAAGCGTGACACTACTGCTGCAGCTCGGGAGGAAAGCTCACGTGCATGCCCCCTCTCGAGATGAGGCCTGACTCCCCTGGGGAGACTCAGAAGCACCCCAAGATCCATGGCAACACTGGAGAGGAATCCTCAGGTTCCGGCCCCGACTCCACACAAGGACTGAGGCCCCGGCATGGACGGGAGAGGAATCCCGAGAGGTCCCCTAGCAACTCGCATGGGGACTGGCCTTTCCTGAGGCCACCAGAGCGGGTCCCTGAGGTCCCCGTCGTAACTCGAGAAGACCTGCCGCAACTCGAGAAAATCCAGGAGGTTCTCCCCTCCAGGCGAGATGAGGCCCATTTCCGCTGAGGCGTCTCGAGGCTGATCACACCTCACCTCTGGAACTTCGAAAGGGTACTTCACACCCTTGGTGCAAATCAAGAAGTTCCCCGACATACCCGTCTCCACTCGAGAGGAATCACGAGGGTCCCGCCCACATCCAGAGGAGCCCCGTTTCCGCCTCGTAGCTCGAGATGAGGGATCCTTTCCCTGCTTCGTCGGGAAAGAGTTCCCGGCGTTCCCGTCGCATCTCAAGAGGAGGCCCTCTCAACAGGAACGGCGAGAGGAACTCCAGGGTCGTGCCACCATTCCAAGAGTGCCCCAGATGTCTCAGTCCATTCCAGAGGAACCTCTTTTCCCTTCACCGGCTCGTCTTCAACGCCGAGGATCGACTCACACCAAGGTGGCACGTGGCACAGCCCTGTGGGAAAGCCTCGTGGGAAAGCCTCGAGGGACAGCCTCGAGGGAAAGCCACAGATCCCTTGATCCACGTGACAGGAAGCGTGACACTACTGCTGCAGCTCGGGAGGAAAGCGCACGTGCATGCCCCCACTCGAGACGAGGCCTGACTCCCCTGGGGAGACTCAGAAGCACCCCAAGATCCATGGCAACACTGGAGAGCAATCCTCAGGTTCCGGCCCCGACTCCACACAAGGACTGAGGCCCCGGCATGGACGGGAGAGGAATCCCGAGAGGTCCCCTAGCAACTCGCATGGGGACTGGCCTTTCCTGAGGCCACCAGAGCGGGTCCCTGAGGTCCCCGTCGTAACTCGAGAAGACCTGCCGCAACTCGAGAAAATCCAGGAGGTTCTCCCCTCCAGGCGAGATGAGGCCCATTTCCGCTGAGGCGTCTCGAGGCTGATCACACCTCACCTCTGGAACTTCGAAAGGGTCCTTCACACCCTTGGTGCAAATCAAGAAGTTCCCCGACATACCCGTCTCCACTCGAGAGGAATCACGAGGGTTCCGCCCACATCCAGAGGAGCCCCGTTTCCGCCTCGTAGCTCGAGATGAGGGATCCTTTCCCTGCTTCGTCGGGAAAGAGTTCCCGGCGTTCCCGTCGCATCTCAAGAGGAGGCCCTCTCAACAGGAACGGCGAGAGGAACTCCAGGGTCGTGCCACCATTCCAAGAGTCCCCCAGATGTCTCAGTCCATTCCAGAGGAACCCCTTTTCCCTTCACCGGCTCGTCTTTCACGCCGAGGATCGACTCCCACCAAGGTGGCACGTGGCACAGCACTGTGGGACAGCCTCGAGGGAAAGCCACAGATCCCTTGATCCACGTGACAGGAAGCGTGAAACTACTGCTGCAGTTCGGGAGGAAAGCGCACGTGCATGCCCCCACTCGAGACGAGGCCTGACTCCCCTGGGGAGACTCAGAAGCACCCCAAGATCCATGGCAACACTGGAGAGGAATCCTCAGGTTCCGGCCCCGACTCCACACAAGGACTGAGGCCCCGGCATGGACGGGAGAGGAATCCCAAGAGGTCCCCTAGCAACTCGCATGGGGACTGGCCTTTCCTGAGGCCACCAGAGCGGGTCCCTGAGGTCCCCGTTGTAACTCGAGAAGACCTGCCACAACTCGAGAAAATCCAGGAGGTTCTCAACTCCAGGCGAGATGAGGCCCATTTCCGCTGAGGCGTCTCGAGGCTGATCACACCTCACCTCTGGAACTTCGAAAGAGTCCTTCACACCCTTGGTGCAAATCAAGAAGTTCCCCGACCAAGCCGTCTCCACTCGAGAGGAATCACGAGGGTCCCGCCCACATCCAGAGGAGCCCCGTTTCCGCCTCGTAGCTCGAGATGAGGGATCCTTTCCCTGCCTCGTCGGGAAAGAGTTCCCGGCCTTCCCGTCGCATCTCAAGAGGAGGCCCTCTCAACAGGAACGGCGAGAGGAACTCCAGGGTCGTGCCACCATTCCAAGAGTCCCCCAGATGTCTCAGTCCATTCCAGAGGAACCTCTTTTCCCTTCACCGGCTCGTCTTACACGCCGAGGATCGACTCACACCAAGGTGGCACGTGGCACAGCCCTGTGGGAAAGCCTCGTGGGAAAGCCTCGAGGGACAGCCTCGAGGGAAAGCCACAGATCCCTTGATCCACGTGACAGGAAGCGTGACACTACTGCTGCAGCTCGGGAGGAAAGCGCACGTGCATGCCCCCTCTCGAGATGAGGCCTGACTCCCCTGGGGAGACTCAGAAGCACCCCAAGATCCATGGCAACACTGGAGAGGAATCCTCAGGTTCCGGCCCCGACTCCACACAAGGACTGAGGCCCCGGCATGGACGGGAGAGGAATCCCGAGAGGTCCCCTAGCAACTCGCATGGGGACTGGCCTTTCCTGAGGCCACCAGAGCGGGTCCCTGAGGTCCCCGTCGTAACTCGAGAAGACCTGCCGCAACTCGAGAAAATCCAGGAGGTTCCCCCTCCAGGCGAGATGAGGCCAATTTCCGCTGAGGCGTCTCGAGGCTGATCACACCTCACCTCTGGAACTTCGAAAGGGTCCTTCACACCCTTGGTGCAAATCAAGAAGTTCCCCGACATACCCGTCTCCACTCGAGAGGAATCACGAGGGTTCCGCCCACATCCAGAGGAGCCCCGTTTCCGCCTCGTAGCTCGAGATGAGGGATCCTTTCCCTGCTTCGTCGGGAAAGAGTTCCCGGCGTTCCCGTCGCATCTCAAGAGGAGGCCCTCTCAACAGGAACGGCGAGAGGAACTCCAGGGTCGTTCCACCATTCCAAGAGTCCCCCAGATGTCTCAGTCCATTCCAGAGGAACCTCTTTTTCCTTCACCGGCTCGTCTTTCACGCCGAGGATCGACTCACACCAAGGTGGCACGTGGCACAGCCCTGTGGGACAGCCTCGAGGGAAAGCCACAGATCCCTTGATCCACGTGACAGGAAGCGTGACACTACTGCTGCAGCTCGGGAGGAAAGCGCACGTGCATGCCCCCACTCGAGACGAGGCCTGACTCCCCTGGGGAGACTCAGAAGCACCCCAAGATCCATGGCAACACTGGAGAGGAATCCTCAGGTTCCGGCTCCGACTCCACACAAGGACTGAGGCCCCGGCATGGACGGGAGAGGAATCCCGAGAGGTCCCCTAGCAACTCGCATGGGGACTGGACTTTCCTGAGGCCACCAGAGCGGGTCCCTGAGGTCCCCGTCGTAACTCGAGACGACCTGCCGCAACTCGAGAAAATCCAGGAGGTTCTCCCCTCCAGGCGAGATGAGGCCCATTTCCGCTGAGGCGTCTCGAGGCTGATCACACCTCACCTCTGGAACTTCGAAAGGGTCCTTCACACCCTTGGTGCAAATCAAGAAGTTCCCCGACATACCCGTCTCCACTCGAGAGGAATCACGAGGGTTCCGCCCACATCCAGAGGAGCCCCGTTTCCGCCTCGTAGCTCGAGATGAGGGATCCTTTCCCTGCTTCGTCGGGAAAGAGTTCCCGGCCTTCCCGTCGCATCTCAAGAGGAGGCCCTCTCAACAGGAACGGCGAGAGGAACTCCAGGGTCGTGCCACCATTCCAAGAGTCCCCCAGATGTCTCAGTCCATTCCAGAGGAACCTCTTTTCCCTTCACCGGCTCGTCTTTCACGCCGAGGATCGACTCACACCAAGGTGGCACGTGGCACAGCCCTGTGGGACAGCCTCGAGGGAAAGCCACAGATCCCTTGATCCACGTGACAGGAAGCGTGACACTACTGCTGCAGCTCGGGAGGAAAGCGCACGTGCATGCCCCCTCTCGAGATGAGGCCTGACTCCCCTGGGGAGACTCAGAAGCACCCCAAGATCCATGGCAACATTGGAGAGGAATCCTCAGGTTCCGGCCCCGACTCCACACAAGGACTGAGGCCCCGGCATGGACGGGAGAGGAATCCCGAGAGGTCCCCTAGCAACTCGCATGGGGACTGGCCTTTCCTGAGGCCACCAGAGCGGGTCCCTGAGGTCCCCGTCGTAACTTGAGAAGACCTGCCGCAACTCGAGAAAATCCAGGAGGTTCTCCCCTCCAGGCGAGATGAGGCCCATTTCCGCTGAGGCGTCTCGAGGCTGATCACACCTCACCTCTGGAACTTCGAAAGGGTCCTTCACACCCTTGGTGCAAATCAAGAAGTCCCCCGACATACCCGTCTCCACTCGAGAGGAATCACGAGGGTTCCGCCCACATCCAGAGGAGCCCCGTTTCCGCCTCGTAGCTCGAGATGAGGGATCCTTTCCCTGCTTCGTCGGGAAAGATTTCCCGGCGTTCCCGTCGCATCTCAAGAGGAGGCCCTCTCAACAGGAACGGCGAGAGGAACTCCAGGGTCGTGCCACCATTCCAAGAGTCCCCCAGATGTCTCAGTCCATTCCAGAGGAACCTCTTTTCCCTTCACCGGCTCGTCTTTCACGCCGAGGATCGACTCACAACAAGGTGGCACGTGGCACAGCCCTGTGGGAAAGCCTCGTGGGAAAGCCTCGAGGGACAGCCTCGAGGGAAAGCCACAGATCCCTTGATCCACGTGACAGGAAGCGTGACACTACTGCTGCAGCTCGGGAGGAAAGCGCACGTGCATGCCCCCTCTCGAGATGAGGCCTGACTCCCCTGGGGAGACTCAGAAGCACCCCAAGATCCATGGCAACACTGGAGAGGAATCCTCAGGTTCCGGCCCCGACTCCACACAAGGACTGAGGCCCCGGCATGGACGGGAGAGGAATCCCGAGAGGTCCCCTAGCAACTCGCATGGGGACTGGCCTTTCCTGAGGCCACCAGAGCGGGTCCCTGAGGTCCCCGTCGTAACTCGAGAAGACCTGCCGCAACTCGAGAAAATCCAGGAGGTTCCCCCTCCAGGCGAGATGAGGCCCATTTCCGCTGAGGCGTCTCGAGGCTGATCACACCTCACCTCTGGAACTTCGAAAGGGTCCTTCACACCCTTGGTGCAAATCAAGAAGTTCCCCGACATACCCGTCTCCACTCGAGAGGAATCACGAGGGTCCCGCCCACATCCAGAGGAGCCCCGTTTCCGCCTCGTAGCTCGAGATGAGGGATCCTTTCCCTGCTTCGTCGGGAAAGAGTTCCCGGCGTTCCCGTCGCATCTCAAGAGGAGGCCCTCTCAACAGGAACGGCGAGAGGAACTCCAGGGTCGTGCCACCATTCCAAGAGTCCCCCAGATGTCTCAGTCCATTCCAGAGGAACCTCTTTTCCCTTCACCGGCTCGTCTTCAACGCCGAGGATCGACTCACACCAAGGTGGCACGTGGCACAGCCCTGTGGGAAAGCCTCGTGGGAAAGCCTCGAGGGACAGCCTCGAGGGAAAGCCACAGATCCCTTGATCCACGTGACAGGAAGCATGACACTACTGCTGCAGCTCGGGAGGAAAGTGCACGTGCATGCCCCCACTCGAGACGAGGCCTGACTCCCCTGGGGAGACTCAGAAGCACCCCAAGATCCATGGCAACACTGGAGAGGAATCCTCAGGTTCCGGCCCCGACTCCACACAAGGACTGAGGCCCCGGCATGGACGGGAGAGGAATCCCGAGAGGTCCCCTAGCAACTCGCATGGGGACTGGCCTTTCCTGAGGCCACCAGAGCGGGTCCCTGAGGTCTCCGTCGTAACTCGAGAAGACCTGCCGCAACTCGAGAAAATCCAGGAGGTTCTCCCCTCCAGGCGAGATGAGGCCATTTCCGCTGAGGTGTCTCGATGCTGATCACAACTCCCCTCTGGAACTTCGAAAGGGTTCTTCACACCCTTGGTGCAAATCAAGAAGTTCCCCGACATACCCGTCTCCACTCGAGAGGAATCACGAGGGTCCCGCCCACATCCAGAGGAGCCCCGTTTCCGCCTCGTAGCTCGAGATGAGGGATCCTTTCCCTGCTTCGTCAGGAAAGAGTTCCCGGCGTTCCCGTCGCATCTCAAGAGGAGGCCCTCTCAACAGGAACGGCGAGAGGAACTCCAGGGTCGTGCCACCATTCCAAGAGTCCCCCAGATGTCTCAGTCCATTCCAGAGGAACCTCTTTTCCCTTCACCGGCTCGTCTTCAACGCCGAGGATCGACTCACACCAAGGTGGCACGTGGCACAGCCCTGTGGGAAAGCCTCGTGGGAAAGCCTCGAGGGACAGCCTCGAGGGAAAGCCACAGATCCCTTGATCCACGTGACAGGAAGCATGACACTACTGCTGCAGCTCGGGAGGAAAGCGCACGTGCATGCCCCCACTCGAGACGAGGCCTGACTCCCCTGGGGAGACTCAGAAGCACCCCAAGATCCATGGCAACACTGGAGAGGAATCCTCAGGTTCAGGCTCCAACTCCACACAAGGACTGAGGCCCCGGCATGGACGGGAGAGGAATCCCGAGAGGTCCCCTAGCAACTCGCATGGGGACTGGCCTTTCCTGAGGCCACCAGAGCGGGTCCCTGAGGTCCCCGTCGTAACTCGAGAAGACCTGCCGCAACTCGAGAAAATCCAGGAGGTTCTCCCCTCCAGGCGAGATGAGGCCCATTTCCGCTGAGGCGTCTCGAGGCTGATCACACCTCACCTCTGGAACTTCGAAAGGGTCCTTCACACCCTTGGTGCAAATCAAGAAGTTCCCCGACATACCCGTCTCCACTCGAGAGGAATCACGAGGGTTCCGCCCACATCCAGAGGAGCCCCGTTTCCGCCTCGTAGCTCGAGATGAGGGATCCTTTCCCTGCTTCGTCGGGAAAGAGTTCCCGGCGTTCCCGTCGCATCTCAAGAGGAGGCCCTCTCAACAGGAACGGCGAGAGGAACTCCAGGGTCGTGCCACCATTCCAAGAGTCCCCCAGATGTCTCAGTCCATTCCAGAGGAACCTCTTTTCCCTTCACTGGCTCGTCTTTCACGCCGAGGATCGACTCACACCAAGGTGGCACGTGGCACAGCCCTGTGGGAAAGCCTCGTGGGAAAGCCTCGAGGGACAGCCTCGAGGGAAAGCCACAGATCCCTTGATCCACGTGACAGGAAGCGTGACACTACTGCTGCAGCTCGGGAGGAAAGCGCACGTGCATGCCCCCTCTCGAGATGAGGCCTGACTCCCCTGGGGAGACTCAGAAGCACCCCAAGATCCATGGCAACACTGGAGAGGAATCCTCAGGTTCCGGCCCCGACTCAACACAAGGACTGAGGCCCCGGCATGGACGGGAGAGGAATCCCGAGAGGTCCCCTAGCAACTCGCATGGGGACTGGCCTTTCCTGAGGCCACCAGAGCGGGTCCCTGAGGTCCCCGTCGTAACTCGAGAAGACCTGCCGCAACTCGAGAAAATCCAGGAGGTTCTCCCCTCCAGGCGAGATGAGGCCCATTTCCGCTGAGGCGTCTCGAGGCTGATCACACCTCACCTCTGGAACTTCGAAAGGGTACTTCACACCCTTGGTGCAAATCAAGAAGTTCCCCGACATACCCGTCTCCACTCGAGAGGAATCACGAGGGTCCCGCCCACATCCAGAGGAGCCCCGTTTCCGCCTCGTAGCTCGAGATGAGGGATCCTTTCCCTGCTTCGTCGGGAAAGAGTTCCCGGCGTTCCCGTCGCATCTCAAGAGGAGGCCCTCTCAACAGGAACGGCGAGAGGAACTCCAGGGTCGTGCCACCATTCCAAGAGTGCCCCAGATGTCTCAGTCCATTCCAGAGGAACCTCTTTTCCCTTCACCGGCTCGTCTTCAACGCCGAGGATCGACTCACACCAAGGTGGCACGTGGCACAGCCCTGTGGGAAAGCCTCGTGGGAAAGCCTCGAGGGACAGCCTCGAGGGAAAGCCACAGATCCCTTGATCCACGTGACAGGAAGCGTGACACTACTGCTGCAGCTCGGGAGGAAAGCGCACGTGCATGCCCCCACTCGAGACGAGGCCTGACTCCCCTGGGGAGACTCAGAAGCACCCCAAGATCCATGGCAACACTGGAGAGCAATCCTCAGGTTCCGGCCCCGACTCCACACAAGGACTGAGGCCCCGGCATGGACGGGAGAGGAATCCCGAGAGGTCCCCTAGCAACTCGCATGGGGACTGGCCTTTCCTGAGGCCACCAGAGCGGGTCCCTGAGGTCCCCGTCGTAACTCGAGAAGACCTGCCGCAACTCGAGAAAATCCAGGAGGTTCTCCCCTCCAGGCGAGATGAGGCCCATTTCCGCTGAGGCGTCTCGAGGCTGATCACACCTCACCTCTGGAACTTCGAAAGGGTCCTTCACACCCTTGGTGCAAATCAAGAAGTTCCCCGACATACCCGTCTCCACTCGAGAGGAATCACGAGGGTTCCGCCCACATCCAGAGGAGCCCCGTTTCCGCCTCGTAGCTCGAGATGAGGGATCCTTTCCCTGCTTCGTCGGGAAAGAGTTCCCGGCGTTCCCGTCGCATCTCAAGAGGAGGCCCTCTCAACAGGAACGGCGAGAGGAACTCCAGGGTCGTGCCACCATTCCAAGAGTCCCCCAGATGTCTCAGTCCATTCCAGAGGAACCCCTTTTCCCTTCACCGGCTCGTCTTTCACGCCGAGGATCGACTCCCACCAAGGTGGCACGTGGCACAGCCCTGTGGGACAGCCTCGAGGGAAAGCCACAGATCCCTTGATCCACGTGACAGGAAGCGTGAAACTACTGCTGCAGTTCGGGAGGAAAGCGCACGTGCATGCCCCCACTCGAGACGAGGCCTGACTCCCCTGGGGAGACTCAGAAGCACCCCAAGATCCATGGCAACACTGGAGAGGAATCCTCAGGTTCCGGCCCCGACTCCACACAAGGACTGAGGCCCCGGCATGGACGGGAGAGGAATCCCAAGAGGTCCCCTAGCAACTCGCATGGGGACTGGCCTTTCCTGAGGCCACCAGAGCGGGTCCCTGAGGTCCCCGTTGTAACTCGAGAAGACCTGCCACAACTCGAGAAAATCCAGGAGGTTCTCAACTCCAGGCGAGATGAGGCACATTTCCGCTGAGGCGTCTCGAGGCTGATCACACCTCACCTCTGGAACTTCGAAAGGGTCCTTCACACCCTTGGTGCAAATCAAGAAGTTCCCCGACCAAGCCGTCTCCACTCGAGAGGAATCACGAGGGTCCCGCCCACATCCAGAGGAGCCCCGTTTCCGCCTCGTAGCTCGAGATGAGGGATCCTTTCCCTGCCTCGTCGGGAAAGAGTTCCCGGCCTTCCCGTCGCATCTCAAGAGGAGGCCCTCTCAACAGGAACGGCGAGAGGAACTCCAGGGTCGTGCCACCATTCCAAGAGTCCCCCAGATGTCTCAGTCCATTCCAGAGGAACCTCTTTTCCCTTCACCGGCTCGTCTTACACGCCGAGGATCGACTCACACCAAGGTGGCACGTGGCACAGCCCTGTGGGAAAGCCTCGTGGGAAAGCCTCGAGGGACAGCCTCGAGGGAAAGCCACAGATCCCTTGATCCACGTGACAGGAAGCGTGACACTACTGCTGCAGCTCGGGAGGAAAGCGCACGTGCATGCCCCCTCTCGAGATGAGGCCTGACTCCCCTGGGGAGACTCAGAAGCACCCCAAGATCCATGGCAACACTGGAGAGGAATCCTCAGGTTCCGGCCCCGACTCCACACAAGGACTGAGGCCCCGGCATGGACGGGAGAGGAATCCCGAGAGGTCCCCTAGCAACTCGCATGGGGACTGGCCTTTCCTGAGGCCACCAGAGCGGGTCCCTGAGGTCCCCGTCGTAACTCGAGAAGACCTGCCGCAACTCGAGAAAATCCAGGAGGTTCCCCCTCCAGGCGAGATGAGGCCAATTTCCGCTGAGGCGTCTCGAGGCTGATCACACCTCACCTCTGGAACTTCGAAAGGGTCCTTCACACCCTTGGTGCAAATCAAGAAGTTCCCCGACATACCCGTCTCCACTCGAGAGGAATCACGAGGGTCCCGCCCACATCCAGAGGAGCCCCGTTTCCGCCTCGTAGCTCGAGATGAGGGATCCTTTCCCTGCTTCGTCGGGAAAGAGTTCCCGGCGTTCCCGTCGCATCTCAAGAGGAGGCCCTCTCAACAGGAACGGCGAGAGGAACTCCAGGGTCGTGCCACCATTCCAAGAGTCCCCCAGATGTCTCAGTCCATTCCAGAGGAACCTCTTTTCCCTTCACCGGCTCGTCTTTCACGCCGAGGATCGACTCACACCAAGGTGGCACGTGGCACAGCCCTGTGGGAAAGCCTCGTGGGAAAGCCTCGAGGGACAGCCTCGAGGGAAAGCCACAGATCCCTTGATCCACGTGACAGGAAGCGTGACACTACTGCTGCAGCTCGGGAGGAAAGCGCACGTGCATGCCCCCTCTCGAGATGAGGCCTGACTCCCCTGGGGAGACTCAGAAGCACCCCAAGATCCATGGCAACACTGGAGAGGAATCCTCAGGTTCCGGCCCCGACTCCACACAAGGACTGAGGCCCCGGCATGGACGGGAGAGGAATCCCGAGAGGTCCCCTAGCAACTCGCATGGGGACTGGCCTTTCCTGAGGCCACCAGAGCGGGTCCCTGAGGTCCCCGTCGTAACTCGAGAAGACCTGCCGCAACTCGAGAAAATCCAGGAGGTTCCCCCTCCAGGCGAGATGAGGCCAATTTCCGCTGAGGCGTCTCGAGGCTGATCACACCTCACCTCTGGAACTTCGAAAGGGTCCTTCACACCCTTGGTGCAAATCAAGAAGTTCCCCGACATACCCGTCTCCACTCGAGAGGAATCACGAGGGTCCCGCCCACATCCAGAGGAGCCCCGTTTCCGCCTCGTAGCTCGAGATGAGGGATCCTTTCCCTGCTTCGTTGGGAAAGAGTTCCCGGCGTTCCCGTCGCATCTCAAGAGGAGGCCCTCTCAACAGGAACGGCGAGAGGAACTCCAGGGTCGTGCCACCATTCCAAGAGTCCCCCAGATGTCTCAGTCCATTCCAGAGGAACCTCTTTTCCCTTCACCGGCTCGTCTTTCACGCCGAGGATCGACTCACACCAAGGTGGCACGTGGCACAGCCCTGTGGGAAAGCCTCGTGGGAAAGCCTCGAGGGACAGCCTCGAGGGAAAGCCACAGATCCCTTGATCCACGTGACAGGAAGCGTGACACTACTGCTGCAGCTCGGGAGGAAAGCTCACGTGCATGCCCCCTCTCGAGATGAGGCCTGACTCCCCTGGGGAGACTCAGAAGCACCCCAAGATCCATGGCAACACTGGAGAGGAATCCTCAGGTTCCGGCCCCGACTCCACACAAGGACTGAGGCCCCGGCATGGACGGGAGAGGAATCCCGAGAGGTCCCCTAGCAACTCGCATGGGGACTGGCCTTTCCTGAGGCCACCAGAGCGGGTCCCTGAGGTCCCCGTCGTAACTCGAGAAGACCTGCCGCAACTCGAGAAAATCCAGGAGGTTCTCCCCTCCAGGCGAGATGAGGCCCATTTCCGCTGAGGCGTCTCGAGGCTGATCACACCTCACCTCTGGAACTTCGAAAGGGTACTTCACACCCTTGGTGCAAATCAAGAAGTTCCCCGACATACCCGTCTCCACTCGAGAGGAATCACGAGGGTCCCGCCCACATCCAGAGGAGCCCCGTTTCCGCCTCGTAGCTCGAGATGAGGGATCCTTTCCCTGCTTCGTCGGGAAAGAGTTCCCGGCGTTCCCGTCGCATCTCAAGAGGAGGCCCTCTCAACAGGAACGGCGAGAGGAACTCCAGGGTCGTGCCACCATTCCAAGAGTGCCCCAGATGTCTCAGTCCATTCCAGAGGAACCTCTTTTCCCTTCACCGGCTCGTCTTCAACGCCGAGGATCGACTCACACCAAGGTGGCACGTGGCACAGCCCTGTGGGAAAGCCTCGTGGGAAAGCCTCGAGGGACAGCCTCGAGGGAAAGCCACAGATCCCTTGATCCACGTGACAGGAAGCGTGACACTACTGCTGCAGCTCGGGAGGAAAGCGCACGTGCATGCCCCCACTCGAGACGAGGCCTGACTCCCCTGGGGAGACTCAGAAGCACCCCAAGATCCATGGCAACACTGGAGAGCAATCCTCAGGTTCCGGCCCCGACTCCACACAAGGACTGAGGCCCCGGCATGGACGGGAGAGGAATCCCGAGAGGTCCCCTAGCAACTCGCATGGGGACTGGCCTTTCCTGAGGCCACCAGAGCGGGTCCCTGAGGTCCCCGTCGTAACTCGAGAAGACCTGCCGCAACTCGAGAAAATCCAGGAGGTTCTCCCCTCCAGGCGAGATGAGGCCCATTTCCGCTGAGGCGTCTCGAGGCTGATCACACCTCACCTCTGGAACTTCGAAAGGGTCCTTCACACCCTTGGTGCAAATCAAGAAGTTCCCCGACATACCCGTCTCCACTCGAGAGGAATCACGAGGGTTCCGCCCACATCCAGAGGAGCCCCGTTTCCGCCTCGTAGCTCGAGATGAGGGATCCTTTCCCTGCTTCGTCGGGAAAGAGTTCCCGGCGTTCCCGTCGCATCTCAAGAGGAGGCCCTCTCAACAGGAACGGCGAGAGGAACTCCAGGGTCGTGCCACCATTCCAAGAGTCCCCCAGATGTCTCAGTCCATTCCAGAGGAACCCCTTTTCCCTTCACCGGCTCGTCTTTCACGCCGAGGATCGACTCCCACCAAGGTGGCACGTGGCACAGCACTGTGGGACAGCCTCGAGGGAAAGCCACAGATCCCTTGATCCACGTGACAGGAAGCGTGAAACTACTGCTGCAGTTCGGGAGGAAAGCGCACGTGCATGCCCCCACTCGAGACGAGGCCTGACTCCCCTGGGGAGACTCAGAAGCACCCCAAGATCCATGGCAACACTGGAGAGGAATCCTCAGGTTCCGGCCCCGACTCCACACAAGGACTGAGGCCCCGGCATGGACGGGAGAGGAATCCCAAGAGGTCCCCTAGCAACTCGCATGGGGACTGGCCTTTCCTGAGGCCACCAGAGCGGGTCCCTGAGGTCCCCGTTGTAACTCGAGAAGACCTGCCACAACTCGAGAAAATCCAGGAGGTTCTCAACTCCAGGCGAGATGAGGCCCATTTCCGCTGAGGCGTCTCGAGGCTGATCACACCTCACCTCTGGAACTTCGAAAGAGTCCTTCACACCCTTGGTGCAAATCAAGAAGTTCCCCGACCAAGCCGTCTCCACTCGAGAGGAATCACGAGGGTCCCGCCCACATCCAGAGGAGCCCCGTTTCCGCCTCGTAGCTCGAGATGAGGGATCCTTTCCCTGCCTCGTCGGGAAAGAGTTCCCGGCCTTCCCGTCGCATCTCAAGAGGAGGCCCTCTCAACAGGAACGGCGAGAGGAACTCCAGGGTCGTGCCACCATTCCAAGAGTCCCCCAGATGTCTCAGTCCATTCCAGAGGAACCTCTTTTCCCTTCACCGGCTCGTCTTACACGCCGAGGATCGACTCACACCAAGGTGGCACGTGGCACAGCCCTGTGGGAAAGCCTCGTGGGAAAGCCTCGAGGGACAGCCTCGAGGGAAAGCCACAGATCCCTTGATCCACGTGACAGGAAGCGTGACACTACTGCTGCAGCTCGGGAGGAAAGCGCACGTGCATGCCCCCTCTCGAGATGAGGCCTGACTCCCCTGGGGAGACTCAGAAGCACCCCAAGATCCATGGCAACACTGGAGAGGAATCCTCAGGTTCCGGCCCCGACTCCACACAAGGACTGAGGCCCCGGCATGGACGGGAGAGGAATCCCGAGAGGTCCCCTAGCAACTCGCATGGGGACTGGCCTTTCCTGAGGCCACCAGAGCGGGTCCCTGAGGTCCCCGTCGTAACTCGAGAAGAC
Source organism: Budorcas taxicolor (assembly GCF_023091745.1). Lineage (NCBI taxonomy): Eukaryota > Metazoa > Chordata > Mammalia > Artiodactyla > Bovidae > Budorcas > Budorcas taxicolor. The sequence goes on along the minus strand of NW_026292232.1, from coordinate 72,689 downwards.
CTGCCGCAACTCGAGAAAATCCAGGAGGTTCCCCCTCCAGGCGAGATGAGGCCAATTTCCGCTGAGGCGTCTCGAGGCTGATCACACCTCACCTCTGGAACTTCGAAAGGGTCCTTCACACCCTTGGTGCAAATCAAGAAGTTCCCCGACATACCCGTCTCCACTCGAGAGGAATCACGAGGGTTCCGCCCACATCCAGAGGAGCCCCGTTTCCGCCTCGTAGCTCGAGATGAGGGATCCTTTCCCTGCTTCGTCGGGAAAGAGTTCCCGGCGTTCCCGTCGCATCTCAAGAGGAGGCCCTCTCAACAGGAACGGCGAGAGGAACTCCAGGGTCGTTCCACCATTCCAAGAGTCCCCCAGATGTCTCAGTCCATTCCAGAGGAACCTCTTTTTCCTTCACCGGCTCGTCTTTCACGCCGAGGATCGACTCACACCAAGGTGGCACGTGGCACAGCCCTGTGGGACAGCCTCGAGGGAAAGCCACAGATCCCTTGATCCACGTGACAGGAAGCGTGACACTACTGCTGCAGCTCGGGAGGAAAGCGCACGTGCATGCCCCCACTCGAGACGAGGCCTGACTCCCCTGGGGAGACTCAGAAGCACCCCAAGATCCATGGCAACACTGGAGAGGAATCCTCAGGTTCCGGCTCCGACTCCACACAAGGACTGAGGCCCCGGCATGGACGGGAGAGGAATCCCGAGAGGTCCCCTAGCAACTCGCATGGGGACTGGACTTTCCTGAGGCCACCAGAGCGGGTCCCTGAGGTCCCCGTCGTAACTCGAGACGACCTGCCGCAACTCGAGAAAATCCAGGAGGTTCTCCCCTCCAGGCGAGATGAGGCCCATTTCCGCTGAGGCGTCTCGAGGCTGATCACACCTCACCTCTGGAACTTCGAAAGGGTCCTTCACACCCTTGGTGCAAATCAAGAAGTTCCCCGACATACCCGTCTCCACTCGAGAGGAATCACGAGGGTTCCGCCCACATCCAGAGGAGCCCCGTTTCCGCCTCGTAGCTCGAGATGAGGGATCCTTTCCCTGCTTCGTCGGGAAAGAGTTCCCGGCCTTCCCGTCGCATCTCAAGAGGAGGCCCTCTCAACAGGAACGGCGAGAGGAACTCCAGGGTCGTGCCACCATTCCAAGAGTCCCCCAGATGTCTCAGTCCATTCCAGAGGAACCTCTTTTCCCTTCACCGGCTCGTCTTTCACGCCGAGGATCGACTCACACCAAGGTGGCACGTGGCACAGCCCTGTGGGACAGCCTCGAGGGAAAGCCACAGATCCCTTGATCCACGTGACAGGAAGCGTGACACTACTGCTGCAGCTCGGGAGGAAAGCGCACGTGCATGCCCCCTCTCGAGATGAGGCCTGACTCCCCTGGGGAGACTCAGAAGCACCCCAAGATCCATGGCAACATTGGAGAGGAATCCTCAGGTTCCGGCCCCGACTCCACACAAGGACTGAGGCCCCGGCATGGACGGGAGAGGAATCCCGAGAGGTCCCCTAGCAACTCGCATGGGGACTGGCCTTTCCTGAGGCCACCAGAGCGGGTCCCTGAGGTCCCCGTCGTAACTTGAGAAGACCTGCCGCAACTCGAGAAAATCCAGGAGGTTCTCCCCTCCAGGCGAGATGAGGCCCATTTCCGCTGAGGCGTCTCGAGGCTGATCACACCTCACCTCTGGAACTTCGAAAGGGTCCTTCACACCCTTGGTGCAAATCAAGAAGTCCCCCGACATACCCGTCTCCACTCGAGAGGAATCACGAGGGTTCCGCCCACATCCAGAGGAGCCCCGTTTCCGCCTCGTAGCTCGAGATGAGGGATCCTTTCCCTGCTTCGTCGGGAAAGATTTCCCGGCGTTCCCGTCGCATCTCAAGAGGAGGCCCTCTCAACAGGAACGGCGAGAGGAACTCCAGGGTCGTGCCACCATTCCAAGAGTCCCCCAGATGTCTCAGTCCATTCCAGAGGAACCTCTTTTCCCTTCACCGGCTCGTCTTTCACGCCGAGGATCGACTCACAACAAGGTGGCACGTGGCACAGCCCTGTGGGAAAGCCTCGTGGGAAAGCCTCGAGGGACAGCCTCGAGGGAAAGCCACAGATCCCTTGATCCACGTGACAGGAAGCGTGACACTACTGCTGCAGCTCGGGAGGAAAGCGCACGTGCATGCCCCCTCTCGAGATGAGGCCTGACTCCCCTGGGGAGACTCAGAAGCACCCCAAGATCCATGGCAACACTGGAGAGGAATCCTCAGGTTCCGGCCCCGACTCCACACAAGGACTGAGGCCCCGGCATGGACGGGAGAGGAATCCCGAGAGGTCCCCTAGCAACTCGCATGGGGACTGGCCTTTCCTGAGGCCACCAGAGCGGGTCCCTGAGGTCCCCGTCGTAACTCGAGAAGACCTGCCGCAACTCGAGAAAATCCAGGAGGTTCCCCCTCCAGGCGAGATGAGGCCCATTTCCGCTGAGGCGTCTCGAGGCTGATCACACCTCACCTCTGGAACTTCGAAAGGGTCCTTCACACCCTTGGTGCAAATCAAGAAGTTCCCCGACATACCCGTCTCCACTCGAGAGGAATCACGAGGGTCCCGCCCACATCCAGAGGAGCCCCGTTTCCGCCTCGTAGCTCGAGATGAGGGATCCTTTCCCTGCTTCGTCGGGAAAGAGTTCCCGGCGTTCCCGTCGCATCTCAAGAGGAGGCCCTCTCAACAGGAACGGCGAGAGGAACTCCAGGGTCGTGCCACCATTCCAAGAGTCCCCCAGATGTCTCAGTCCATTCCAGAGGAACCTCTTTTCCCTTCACCGGCTCGTCTTCAACGCCGAGGATCGACTCACACCAAGGTGGCACGTGGCACAGCCCTGTGGGAAAGCCTCGTGGGAAAGCCTCGAGGGACAGCCTCGAGGGAAAGCCACAGATCCCTTGATCCACGTGACAGGAAGCATGACACTACTGCTGCAGCTCGGGAGGAAAGTGCACGTGCATGCCCCCACTCGAGACGAGGCCTGACTCCCCTGGGGAGACTCAGAAGCACCCCAAGATCCATGGCAACACTGGAGAGGAATCCTCAGGTTCAGGCTCCAACTCCACACAAGGACTGAGGCCCCAGCATGGACGGGAGAGGAATCCCGAGAGGTCCCCTAGCAACTCGCATGGGGACTGGCCTTTCCTGAGGCCACCAGAGCGGGTCCCTGAGGTCCCCGTCGTAACTCGAGAAGACCTGCCGCAACTCGAGAAAATCCAGGAGGTTCTCCCCTCCAGGCGAGATGAGGCCCATTTCCGCTGAGGCGTCTCGAGGCTGATCACACCTCACCTCTGGAACTTCGAAAGGGTCCTTCACACCCTTGGTGCAAATCAAGAAGTTCCCCGACATACCCGTCTCCACTCGAGAGGAATCACGAGGGTTCCGCCCACATCAAGAGGAGCCCCGTTTCCGCCTCGTAGCTCGAGATGAGGGATCCTTTCCCTGCTTCGTCGGGAAAGAGTTCCCGGCGTTCCCGTCGCATCTCAAGAGGAGGCCCTCTCAACAGGAACGGCGAGAGGAACTCCAGGGTCGTTCCACCATTCCAAGAGTCCCCCAGATGTCTCAGTCCATTCCAGAGGAACCTCTTTTTCCTTCACCGGCTCGTCTTTCACGCCGAGGATCGACTCACACCAAGGTGGCACGTGGCACAGCCCTGTGGGACAGCCTCGAGGGAAAGCCACAGATCCCTTGATCCACGTGACAGGAAGCGTGACACTACTGCTGCAGCTCGGGAGGAAAGCGCACGTGCATGCCCCCACTCGAGACGAGGCCTGACTCCCCTGGGGAGACTCAGAAGCACCCCAAGATCCATGGCAACACTGGAGAGGAATCCTCAGGTTCCGGCTCCGACTCCACACAAGGACTGAGGCCCCGGCATGGACGGGAGAGGAATCCCGAGAGGTCCCCTAGCAACTCGCATGGGGACTGGACTTTCCTGAGGCCACCAGAGCGGGTCCCTGAGGTCCCCGTCGTAACTCGAGAAGACCTGCCGCAACTCGAGAAAATCCAGGAGGTTCTCCCCTCCAGGCGAGATGAGGCCCATTTCCGCTGAGGCGTCTCGAGGCTGATCACACCTCACCTCTGGAACTTCGAAAGGGTCCTTCACACCCTTGGTGCAAATCAAGAAGTTCCCCGACATACCCGTCTCCACTCGAGAGGAATCACGAGGGTTCCGCCCACATCCAGAGGAGCCCCGTTTCCGCCTCGTAGCTCGAGATGAGGGATCCTTTCCCTGCTTCGTCGGGAAAGAGTTCCCGGCCTTCCCGTCGCATCTCAAGAGGAGGCCCTCTCAACAGGAACGGCGAGAGGAACTCCAGGGTCGTGCCACCATTCCAAGAGTCCCCCAGATGTCTCAGTCCATTCCAGAGGAACCTCTTTTCCCTTCACCGGCTCGTCTTTCACGCCGAGGATCGACTCACACCAAGGTGGCACGTGGCACAGCCCTGTGGGACAGCCTCGAGGGAAAGCCACAGATCCCTTGATCCACGTGACAGGAAGCGTGACACTACTGCTGCAGCTCGGGAGGAAAGCGCACGTGCATGCCCCCTCTCGAGATGAGGCCTGACTCCCCTGGGGAGACTCAGAAGCACCCCAAGATCCATGGCAACATTGGAGAGGAATCCTCAGGTTCCGGCCCCGACTCCACACAAGGACTGAGGCCCCGGCATGGACGGGAGAGGAATCCCGAGAGGTCCCCTAGCAACTCGCATGGGGACTGGCCTTTCCTGAGGCCACCAGAGCGGGTCCCTGAGGTCCCCGTCGTAACTTGAGAAGACCTGCCGCAACTCGAGAAAATCCAGGAGGTTCTCCCCTCCAGGCGAGATGAGGCCCATTTCCGCTGAGGCGTCTCGAGGCTGATCACACCTCACCTCTGGAACTTCGAAAGGGTCCTTCACACCCTTGGTGCAAATCAAGAAGTCCCCCGACATACCCGTCTCCACTCGAGAGGAATCACGAGGGTTCCGCCCACATGCAGAGGAGCCCCGTTTCCGCCTCGTAGCTCGAGATGAGGGATCCTTTCCCTGCTTCGTCGGGAAAGAGTTCCCGGCGTTCCCGTCGCATCTCAAGAGGAGGCCCTCTCAACAGGAACGGCGAGAGGAACTCCAGGGTCGTGCCACCATTCCAAGAGTCCCCCAGATGTCTCAGTCCATTCCAGAGGAACCTCTTTTCCCTTCACCGGCTCGTCTTTCACGCCGAGGATCGACTCACACCAAGGTGGCACGTGGCACAGCCCTGTGGGAAAGCCTCGTGGGAAAGCCTCGAGGGACAGCCTCGAGGGAAAGCCACAGATCCCTTGATCCACGTGACAGGAAGCGTGACACTACTGCTGCAGCTCGGGAGGAAAGCGCACGTGCATGCCCCCTCTCGAGATGAGGCCTGACTCCCCTGGGGAGACTCAGAAGCACCCCAAGATCCATGGCAACACTGGAGAGGAATCCTCAGGTTCCGGCCCCGACTCCACACAAGGACTGAGGCCCCGGCATGGACGGGAGAGGAATCCCGAGAGGTCCCCTAGCAACTCGCATGGGGACTGGCCTTTCCTGAGGCCACCAGAGCGGGTCCCTGAGGTCCCCGTCGTAACTCGAGAAGACCTGCCGCAACTCGAGAAAATCCAGGAGGTTCCCCCTCCAGGCGAGATGAGGCCCATTTCCGCTGAGGCGTCTCGAGGCTGATCACACCTCACCTCTGGAACTTCGAAAGGGTCCTTCACACCCTTGGTGCAAATCAAGAAGTTCCCCGACATACCCGTCTCCACTCGAGAGGAATCACGAGGGTCCCGCCCACATCCAGAGGAGCCCCGTTTCCGCCTCGTAGCTCGAGATGAGGGATCCTTTCCCTGCCTCGTCGGGAAAGAGTTCCCGGCCTTCCCGTCGCATCTCAAGAGGAGGCCCTCTCAACAGGAACGGCGAGAGGAACTCCAGGGTCGTGCCACCATTCCAAGAGTCCCCCAGATGTCTCAGTCCATTCCAGAGGAACCTCTTTTCCCTTCACCGGCTCGTCTTTCACACCGAGGATCGACTCACACCAAGGTGGCACGTGGCACAGCCCTGTGGGAAAGCCTCGTGGGAAAGCTTCGAGGGACAGCCTGGAGGGAAAGCCACAGATCCCTTGATCCACGTGACAGGAAGCGTGACACTACTGCTGCAGCTCGGGAGGAAAGCGCACGTGCAGGCCCCCACTCGAGACGAGGCCTGACTCCCCTGGGGAGACTCAGAAGCACCCCAAGATCGATGGCAACACTGGAGAGGAATCCTCAGGTCCCGGCCCCGACTCCACACAAGGACTGAGGCCCCGGCATGGACGGGAGAGGAATCCCGAGAGGTCGTCTAGCAACTAGCATGGGGACTGGCCTTTCCTGAGGCCACCAGAGTGGGTCCCTGAGGTCCCCGTCGTAACTCGAGAAGACCTGCCGCAACTCGAGAAAATCCAGGAGGTTCTCCCCTCCAGGCGAGATGAGGCCCATTTCCGCTGAGGTGTCTCGAGGCTGATCACACCTCACCTCTGGAACTTCGAAAGGGTCCTTCACACCCTTGGTGCAAATCAAGAAGTTCCCCGACCTAGCCGTCTTCACTCGAGAGGAATCACGAGGGTCCCGCCCACATCCAGAGGAGCCCCGTTTCCGCCTCGTAGCTCGAGATGAGGGATCCTTTCCCTGCTTCGTCGGGAAAGAGTTCCCGGCGTTCCCGTCGCATCTCAAGAGGAGGCCCTCTCAACAGGAACGGCGAGAGGAACTCCAGGGTCGTGCCACCATTCCAAGAGTCCCCCAGATGTATCAGTCCATTCCAGAGGAACCTCTTTCCATTCACCGGCTCGTCTTTCACGCCGAGGATCGACTCACACCAAGGTGGCACGTGGCACAGCCCTGTGGGAAAGCCTCGTGGGAAAGCCTCGAGGGACAGCCTCGAGGGAAAGCCACATATCCCTTGTTCCACGTGACAGGAAGGGTGACACTACTGCTGCAGCTCGGGAGGAAAGCGCACGTGCATGCCCCCACAAGAGACGAGGCCTGACTCCCCTGGAGAGACTCAGAAGCACCCCAAGATCCATGGCAACACTGGAGAGGAATCCTCAGGTTCCGGCCCCGACTCCACACAAGGACTGAGGCCCCGGCATGGACGGGAGAGGAATCCCGAGAGGTCCCCTAGCAACTCGCATGGGGACTGGCCTTTCCTGAGGCCACCAGAGCGGGTCCCTGAGGTCCCCGTCGTAACTCGAGAAGACCTGCCGCAACTCGAGAAAATCCAGGAGGTTCCCCCTCCAGGCGAGATGAGGCCAATTTCCGCTGAGGCGTCTCGAGGCTGATCACACCTCACCTCTGGAACTTCGAAAGGGTCCTTCACACCCTTGGTGCAAATCAAGAAGTTCCCCGACATACCCGTCTCCACTCGAGAGGAATCACGAGGGTTCCGCCCACATCCAGAGGAGCCCCGTTTCCGCCTCGTAGCTCGAGATGAGGGATCCTTTCCCTGCTTCGTCGGGAAAGAGTTCCCGGCGTTCCCGTCGCATCTCAAGAGGAGGCCCTCTCAACAGGAACGGCGAGAGGAACTCCAGGGTCGTTCCACCATTCCAAGAGTCCCCCAGATGTCTCAGTCCATTCCAGAGGAACCTCTTTTTCCTTCACCGGCTCGTCTTTCACGCCGAGGATCGACTCACACCAAGGTGGCACGTGGCACAGCCCTGTGGGACAGCCTCGAGGGAAAGCCACAGATCCCTTGATCCACGTGACAGGAAGCGTGACACTACTGCTGCAGCTCGGGAGGAAAGCGCACGTGCATGCCCCCACACGAGACGAGGCCTGACTCCCCTGGGGAGACTCAGAAGCACCCCAAGATCCATGGCAACACTGGAGAGGAATCCTCAGGTTCCGGCTCCGACTCCACACAAGGACTGAGGCCCCGGCATGGACGGGAGAGGAATCCCGAGAGGTCCCCTAGCAACTCGCATGGGGACTGGACTTTCCTGAGGCCACCAGAGCGGGTCCCTGAGGTCCCCGTCGTAACTCGAGACGACCTGCCGCAACTCGAGAAAATCCAGGAGGTTCTCCCCTCCAGGCGAGATGAGGCCCATTTCCGCTGAGGCGTCTCGAGGCTGATCACACCTCACCTCTGGAACTTCGAAAGGGTCCTTCACACCCTTGGTGCAAATCAAGAAGTTCCCCGACATACCCGTCTCCACTCGAGAGGAATCACGAGGGTTCCGCCCACATCCAGAGGAGCCCCGTTTCCGCCTCGTAGCTCGAGATGAGGGATCCTTTCCCTGCTTCGTCGGGAAAGAGTTCCCGGCCTTCCCGTCGCATCTCAAGAGGAGGCCCTCTCAACAGGAACGGCGAGAGGAACTCCAGGGTCGTGCCACCATTCCAAGAGTCCCCCAGATGTCTCAGTCCATTCCAGAGGAACCTCTTTTCCCTTCACCGGCTCGTCTTTCACGCCGAGGATCGACTCACACCAAGGTGGCACGTGGCACAGCCCTGTGGGACAGCCTCGAGGGAAAGCCACAGATCCCTTGATCCACGTGACAGGAAGCGTGACACTACTGCTGCAGCTCGGGAGGAAAGCGCACGTGCATGCCCCCTCTCGAGATGAGGCCTGACTCCCCTGGGGAGACTCAGAAGCACCCCAAGATCCATGGCAACATTGGAGAGGAATCCTCAGGTTCCGGCCCCGACTCCACACAAGGACTGAGGCCCCGGCATGGACGGGAGAGGAATCCCGAGAGGTCCCCTAGCAACTCGCATGGGGACTGGCCTTTCCTGAGGCCACCAGAGCGGGTCCCTGAGGTCCCCGTCGTAACTTGAGAAGACCTGCCGCAACTCGAGAAAATCCAGGAGGTTCTCCCCTCCAGGCGAGATGAGGCCCATTTCCGCTGAGGCGTCTCGAGGCTGATCACACCTCACCTCTGGAACTTCGAAAGGGTCCTTCACACCCTTGGTGCAAATCAAGAAGTCCCCCGACATACCCGTCTCCACTCGAGAGGAATCACGAGGGTTCCGCCCACATCCAGAGGAGCCCCGTTTCCGCCTCGTAGCTCGAGATGAGGGATCCTTTCCCTGCTTCGTCGGGAAAGATTTCCCGGCGTTCCCGTCGCATCTCAAGAGGAGGCCCTCTCAACAGGAACGGCGAGAGGAACTCCAGGGTCGTGCCACCATTCCAAGAGTCCCCCAGATGTCTCAGTCCATTCCAGAGGAACCTCTTTTCCCTTCACCGGCTCGTCTTTCACGCCGAGGATCGACTCACACCAAGGTGGCACGTGGCACAGCCCTGTGGGAAAGCCTCGTGGGAAAGCCTCGAGGGACAGCCTCGAGGGAAAGCCACAGATCCCTTGATCCACGTGACAGGAAGCGTGACACTACTGCTGCAGCTCGGGAGGAAAGCGCACGTGCATGCCCCCTCTCGAGATGAGGCCTGACTCCCCTGGGGAGACTCAGAAGCACCCCAAGATCCATGGCAACACTGGAGAGGAATCCTCAGGTTCCGGCCCCGACTCCACACAAGGACTGAGGCCCCGGCATGGACGGGAGAGGAATCCCGAGAGGTCCCCTAGCAACTCGCATGGGGACTGGCCTTTCCTGAGGCCACCAGAGCGGGTCCCTGAGGTCCCCGTCGTAACTCGAGAAGACCTGCCGCAACTCGAGAAAATCCAGGAGGTTCCCCCTCCAGGCGAGATGAGGCCCATTTCCGCTGAGGCGTCTCGAGGCTGATCACACCTCACCTCTGGAACTTCGAAAGGGTCCTTCACACCCTTGGTGCAAATCAAGAAGTTCCCCGACATACCCGTCTCCACTCGAGAGGAATCACGAGGGTCCCGCCCACATCCAGAGGAGCCCCGTTTCCGCCTCGTAGCTCGAGATGAGGGATCCTTTCCCTGCTTCGTCGGGAAAGAGTTCCTGGCGTTCCCGTCGCATCTCAAGAGGAGGCCCTCTCAACAGGAACGGCGAGAGGAACTCCAGGGTCGTGCCACCATTCCAAGAGTCCCCCAGATGTCTCAGTCCATTCCAGAGGAACCTCTTTTCCCTTCACCGGCTCGTCTTTCACGCCGAGGATCGACTCACACCAAGGTGGCACGTGGCACAGCCCTGTGGGAAAGCCTCGTGGGAAAGCCTCGAGGGACAGCCTCGAGGGAAAGCCACAGATCCCTTGATCCACGTGACAGGAAGCGTGACACTACTGCTGCAGCTCGGGAGGAAAGCGCACGTGCATGCCCCCTCTCGAGATGAGGCCTGACTCCCCTGGGGAGACTCAGAAGCACCCCAAGATCCATGGCAACACTGGAGAGGAATCCTCAGGTTCCGGCCCCGACTCCACACAAGGACTGAGGCCCCGGCATGGACGGGAGAGGAATCCCGAGAGGTCCCCTAGCAACTCGCATGGGGACTGGCCTTTCCTTAGGCCACCAGAGCGGGTCCCTGAGGTCTCCGTCGTAACTCGAGAAGACCTGCCGCAACTCGAGAAAATCCAGGAGGTTCTCCCCTCCAGGCGAGATGAGGCCCATTTCCGCTGAGGCGTCTCGAGGCTGATCACACCTCACCTCTGGAACTTCGAAAGGGTCCTTCACACCCTTGGTGCAAATCAAGAAGTTCCCCGACATACCCGTCTCCACTCGAGAGGAATCACGAGGGTCCCGCCCACATCCAGAGGAGCCCCGTTTCCGCCTCGTAGCTCGAGATGAGGGATCCTTTCCCTGCTTCGTCGGGAAAGAGTTCCCGGCGTTCCCGTCGCATCTCAAGAGGAGGCCCTCTCAACAGGAACGGCGAGAGGAACTCCAGGGTCGTGCCACCATTCCAAGAGTCCCCCAGATGTCTCAGTCCATTCCAGAGGAACCTCTTTTCCCTTCACCGGCTCGTCTTCAACGCCGAGGATCGACTCACACCAAGGTGGCACGTGGCACAGCCCTGTGGGAAAGCCTCGTGGGAAAGCCTCGAGGGACAGCCTCGAGGGAAAGCCACAGATCCCTTGATCCACGTGACAGGAAGCATGACACTACTGCTGCAGCTAGGGAGGAAAGCGCACGTGCATGCCCCCACTCGAGACGAGGCCTGACTCCCCTGGGGAGACTCAGAAGCACCCCAAGATCCATGGCAACACTGGAGAGGAATCCTCAGGTTCAGGCTCCAACTCCACACAAGGACTGAGGCCCCAGCATGGACGGGAGAGGAATCCCGAGAGGTCCCCTAGCAACTCGCATGGGGACTGGCCTTTCCTGAGGCCACCAGAGCGGGTCCCTGAGGTCCCCGTCGTAACTCGAGAAGACCTGCCGCAACTCGAGAAAATCCAGGAGGTTCTCCCCTCCAGGCGAGATGAGGCCCATTTCCGCTGAGGCGTCTCGAGGCTGATCACACCTCACCTCTGGAACTTCGAAAGGGTCCTTCACACCCTTGGTGCAAATCAAGAAGTTCCCCGACATACCCGTCTCCACTCGAGAGGAATCACGAGGGTTCCGCCCACATCAAGAGGAGCCCCGTTTCCGCCTCGTAGCTCGAGATGAGGGATCCTTTCCCTGCTTCGTCGGGAAAGAGTTCCCGGCGTTCCCGTCGCATCTCAAGAGGAGGCCCTCTCAACAGGAACGGCGAGAGGAACTCCAGGGTCGTTCCACCATTCCAAGAGTCCCCCAGATGTCTCAGTCCATTCCAGAGGAACCTCTTTTTCCTTCACCGGCTCGTCTTTCACGCCGAGGATCGACTCACACCAAGGTGGCACGTGGCACAGCCCTGTGGGACAGCCTCGAGGGAAAGCCACAGATCCCTTGATCCACGTGACAGGAAGCGTGACACTACTGCTGCAGCTCGGGAGGAAAGCGCACGTGCATGCCCCCACTCGAGACGAGGCCTGACTCCCCTGGGGAGACTCAGAAGCACCCCAAGATCCATGGCAACACTGGAGAGGAATCCTCAGGTTCCGGCTCCGACTCCACACAAGGACTGAGGCCCCGGCATGGACGGGAGAGGAATCCCGAGAGGTCCCCTAGCAACTCGCATGGGGACTGGACTTTCCTGAGGCCACCAGAGCGGGTCCCTGAGGTCCCCGTCGTAACTCGAGAAGACCTGCCGCAACTCGAGAAAATCCAGGAGGTTCTCCCCTCCAGGCGAGATGAGGCCCATTTCCGCTGAGGCGTCTCGAGGCTGATCACACCTCACCTCTGGAACTTCGAAAGGGTCCTTCACACCCTTGGTGCAAATCAAGAAGTTCCCCGACATACCCGTCTCCACTCGAGAGGAATCACGAGGGTTCCGCCCACATCCAGAGGAGCCCCGTTTCCGCCTCGTAGCTCGAGATGAGGGATCCTTTCCCTGCTTCGTCGGGAAAGAGTTCCCGGCCTTCCCGTCGCATCTCAAGAGGAGGCCCTCTCAACAGGAACGGCGAGAGGAACTCCAGGGTCGTGCCACCATTCCAAGAGTCCCCCAGATGTCTCAGTCCATTCCAGAGGAACCTCTTTTCCCTTCACCGGCTCGTCTTTCACGCCGAGGATCGACTCACACCAAGGTGGCACGTGGCACAGCCCTGTGGGACAGCCTCGAGGGAAAGCCACAGATCCCTTGATCCACGTGACAGGAAGCGTGACACTACTGCTGCAGCTCGGGAGGAAAGCGCACGTGCATGCCCCCTCTCGAGATGAGGCCTGACTCCCCTGGGGAGACTCAGAAGCACCCCAAGATCCATGGCAACATTGGAGAGGAATCCTCAGGTTCCGGCCCCGACTCCACACAAGGACTGAGGCCCCGGCATGGACGGGAGAGGAATCCCGAGAGGTCCCCTAGCAACTCGCATGGGGACTGGCCTTTCCTGAGGCCACCAGAGCGGGTCCCTGAGGTCCCCGTCGTAACTTGAGAAGACCTGCCGCAACTCGAGAAAATCCAGGAGGTTCTCCCCTCCAGGCGAGATGAGGCCCATTTCCGCTGAGGCGTCTCGAGGCTGATCACACCTCACCTCTGGAACTTCGAAAGGGTCCTTCACACCCTTGGTGCAAATCAAGAAGTCCCCCGACATACCCGTCTCCACTCGAGAGGAATCACGAGGGTTCCGCCCACATGCAGAGGAGCCCCGTTTCCGCCTCGTAGCTCGAGATGAGGGATCCTTTCCCTGCTTCGTCGGGAAAGAGTTCCCGGCGTTCCCGTCGCATCTCATGAGGAGGCCCTCTCAACAGGAACGGCGAGAGGAACTCCAGGGTCGTGCCACCATTCCAAGAGTCCCCCAGATGTCTCAGTCCATTCCAGAGGAACCTCTTTTCCCTTCACCGGCTCGTCTTTCACGCCGAGGATCGACTCACACCAAGGTGGCACGTGGCACAGCCCTGTGGGAAAGCCTCGTGGGAAAGCCTCGAGGGACAGCCTCGAGGGAAAGCCACAGATCCCTTGATCCACGTGACAGGAAGCGTGACACTACTGCTGCAGCTCGGGAGGAAAGCGCACGTGCATGCCCCCTCTCGAGATGAGGCCTGACTCCCCTGGGGAGACTCAGAAGCACCCCAAGATCCATGGCAACACTGGAGAGGAATCCTCAGGTTCCGGCCCCGACTCCACACAAGGACTGAGGCCCCGGCATGGACGGGAGAGGAATCCCGAGAGGTCCCCTAGCAACTCGCATGGGGACTGGCCTTTCCTGAGGCCACCAGAGCGGGTCCCTGAGGTCCCCGTCGTAACTCGAGAAGACCTGCCGCAACTCGAGAAAATCCAGGAGGTTCCCCCTCCAGGCGAGATGAGGCCCATTTCCGCTGAGGCGTCTCGAGGCTGATCACACCTCACCTCTGGAACTTCGAAAGGGTCCTTCACACCCTTGGTGCAAATCAAGAAGTTCCCCGACATACCCGTCTCCACTCGAGAGGAATCACGAGGGTCCCGCCCACATCCAGAGGAGCCCCGTTTCCGCCTCGTAGCTCGAGATGAGGGATCCTTTCCCTGCCTCGTCGGGAAAGAGTTCCCGGCCTTCCCGTCGCATCTCAAGAGGAGGCCCTCTCAACAGGAACGGCGAGAGGAACTCCAGGGTCGTGCCACCATTCCAAGAGTCCCCCAGATGTCTCAGTCCATTCCAGAGGAACCTCTTTTCCCTTCACCGGCTCGTCTTTCACACCGAGGATCGACTCACACCAAGGTGGCACGTGGCACAGCCCTGTGGGAAAGCCTCGTGGGAAAGCTTCGAGGGACAGCCTGGAGGGAAAGCCACAGATCCCTTGATCCACGTGACAGGAAGCGTGACACTACTGCTGCAGCTCGGGAGGAAAGCGCACGTGCAGGCCCCCACTCGAGACGAGGCCTGACTCCCCTGGGGAGACTCAGAAGCACCCCAAGATCGATGGCAACACTGGAGAGGAATCCTCAGGTCCCGGCCCCGACTCCACACAAGGACTGAGGCCCCGGCATGGACGGGAGAGGAATCCCGAGAGGTCGTCTAGCAACTAGCATGGGGACTGGCCTTTCCTGAGGCCACCAGAGTGGGTCCCTGAGGTCCCCGTCGTAACTCGAGAAGACCTGCCGCAACTCGAGAAAATCCAGGAGGTTCTCCCCTCCAGGCGAGATGAGGCCCATTTCCGCTGAGGTGTCTCGAGGCTGATCACACCTCACCTCTGGAACTTCGAAAGGGTCCTTCACACCCTTGGTGCAAATCAAGAAGTTCCCCGACCTAGCCGTCTTCACTCGAGAGGAATCACGAGGGTCCCGCCCACATCCAGAGGAGCCCCGTTTCCGCCTCGTAGCTCGAGATGAGGGATCCTTTCCCTGCTTCGTCGGGAAAGAGTTCCCGGCGTTCCCGTCGCATCTCAAGAGGAGGCCCTCTCAACAGGAACGGCGAGAGGAACTCCAGGGTCGTGCCACCATTCCAAGAGTCCCCCAGATGTATCAGTCCATTCCAGAGGAACCTCTTTCCATTCACCGGCTCGTCTTTCACGCCGAGGATCGACTCACACCAAGGTGGCACGTGGCACAGCCCTGTGGGAAAGCCTCGTGGGAAAGCCTCGAGGGACAGCCTCGAGGGAAAGCCACATATCCCTTGTTCCACGTGACAGGAAGGGTGACACTACTGCTGCAGCTCGGGAGGAAAGCGCACGTGCATGCCCCCACAAGAGACGAGGCCTGACTCCCCTGGAGAGACTCAGAAGCACCCCAAGATCCATGGCAACACTGGAGAGGAATCCTCAGGTTCCGGCCCCGACTCCACACAAGGACTGAGGCCCCGGCATGGACGGGAGAGGAATCCCGAGAGGTCCCATAGCAACTCGCATGGGGACTGGCCTTTCCTGAGGCCACCAGAGCGGGTCCCTGAGGTCCCCGTCGTAACTCGAGAAGACCTGCCGCAACTCGAGAAAATCTAGGAGGTTCTTCCCTCCAGGCGAGATGAGGCCCATTTCCGCTGAGGCGTCTCGAGGCTGATCACACCTCACCTCTGGAACTTCGAAAGGGTCCTTCACACCCTTGGTGCAAATCAAGAAGTTCCCCGACCTAGCCGTCTCCACTCGAGAGGAATCACGAGGGTCCCGCCCACATCCAGAGGAGCCCCGTTTCCGCCTCGTAGCTCGAGATGAGGGATCCTTTCCCTGCTTCGTCGGGAAAGAGTTCCCGGCGTTCCCGTCGCATCTCAAGAGGAGGCCCTCTCTACAGGAACGGCGAGAGGAACTCCAGGGTTGTGCCACCATTCCAAGAGTCCCCCAGATGTCTCAGTCCATTCCAGAGGAACCTCTTTTCCCTTCACCGGCTCGTCTTTGACGTCGAGGATCGACTCACACCAAGGTGGCACGTGGCACAGCCCTGTGGGAAAGCCTCGTGGGAAAGCCTCGAGGGACAGCCTCGAGGGAAAGCCACAGATCCCTTGATCCACGTGACAGGAAGCGTGACACTACTGCTGCAGCTCGGGAGGAAAGCGCACGTGCATGCCCCCACTCGAGACGAGGCCTGACTCCCCTGGGGAGACTCAGAAGCACCCCAAGATCCATGGCAACACTGGAGAGGAATCCTCAGGTTCCGGCCCGGACTCCACACAAGGACTGAGGCCCCGGCATGGACGGGAGAGGAATCCCGAGAGGTCCCCTAGCAACTCGCATGGGGACTGGCCTTTCCTGAGGCCACCAGAGCGGGTCCCTGAGGTCCCCGTCGTAACTCGAGAAGACCTGCCGCAACTCGATAAAATCCAGGAAGTTCTCCCCTCCAGGCGAAATGAGGCCCATTTCCGCTGAGGCGTCTCGAGTCTGATCACAACTCCCCTCTGGAACTTCGAAAGGGTCCTTCACACCCTTGGTGCAAATCAAGAAGTTCCCCGACATACCCGTCTCCACTCGAGAGGAATCACGAGGGTCCCGCCCATATCCAGAGGAGCCCCATTTCCGCCTCCTAGCTCGAGATGAGGGATCCTTTCCCTGCTTCGTCGGGAAAGAGTTCCCGGCGTTCCCGTCGCATCTCAAGAGGAGGCCCTCTCAACAGGAACGGCGAGAGGAACTCCAGGGTCGTGCCACCATTCCAAGAGTCCCCCAGATGTCTCAGTCCATTCCAGAGGATCCTCTTTTCCCTTCACCGGCTCGTCTTCAACGCCGAGGATCGACTCACACCAAGGTGGCACGTGGCACAGCCCTGTGGGAAAGCCTCGTGGGAAAGCCTCGAGGGACAGCCTCGAGGGAAAGCCACAGATCCCTTGATCCACGTGACAGGAAGCGTGACACTACTGCTGCAGCACGGGAGGAAAGCGCACGTGCATGCCCCCTCTCGAGATGAGGCCTGACTACCCTGGGGAGACTCAGAAGCACCCCAAGATCCATGGCAACACTGGAGAGGAATCCTCAGGTTCCGGCCCCGACTCCACACAAGGACAGAGGCCCCGGCATGGACGGGAGAGGAATCCCGAGAGGTCCCCTAGCAACTCGCATGGGGACTGGCCTTTCCTGAGGCCACCAGAGCGGGTCCCTGAGGTCCCCGTCCTAACTCGAGAAGACCTGCCGCAACTCGAGAAAATCCAGGAGGTTCTCCCCTCCAGGCGAGATGAAGCCCACTTCTGCTGAGGCGTCTCGAGGCTGATCACACCTCACCTCTGGAACTTCGAAAGGGTCCTTCACACCCTTGGTGCAAATCAAGAAGTTCCCCGACATACCCGTCACCACTCGAGAGGAATCACGAGGGTCCCGCCCACATCCAGAGGAGCCCGGTTTCCGCCTCGTAGCTCGAAATGAGGGATCCTTTCCCTGCTTCGTCGGGAAAGAGTTCCCGGCGTTCCCGTTGCATCTCAAGAGGAGGCCCTCTCAACAGGAACGGCGAGAGGAACTCCAGGGTAGTGCCACCATTCCAAGAGTCCCCCAGATGTCTCAGTCCATTCCAGAGGAACCTCTTTTCCCTTCACCGGCTCGTCTTTCACGCCGAGGATCGACTCACACCAAGGTGGCACGTGGCACAGCCCTGTGGGAAAGCCTCGTGGGAAAGCCTCGAGGGACAGCCTCGAGGGAAAGCCACAGATCCCTTGATCCAAGTGACAGGAAGCGTGACACTACTGCTGCAGCTCGGGAGGAAAGCGCACGTGCATGCCCCCACTCGAGACGAGGCCTGACTCCCCTGGGGAGACTCAGAAGCACCCCAAGATCCATGGCAACACTGGAGAGGAATCCTGAGGTTCCGGCTCCGACTCCACACAAGGACTGAGGCCCCGGCATGGACGGGAGAGGAATCCCGAGAGGTCCCCTAGCAACTCGCATGGGGACTGGCCTTTCCTGAGGCCACCAGAGCGGGTCCCTGAGGTCCCCGTCGTAACTCGAGAAGACCTGCCGCAACTCGAGAAAATCCAGGAGGTTCTCCCCTCCAGGCGAGATGAGGCCCATTTCCGCTGAGGCGTCTCGAGGCTGATCACACCTCACCTCTGGAACTTCGAAAGGGTCCTTCACACCCTTGGTGCAAATCAAGAAGTTCCCCGACATACCCGTCTCCACTCGAGAGGAATCACGAGGGTCCCGCCCACATCCAGAGGAGCCCCGTTTCCGCCTCCTAGCTCGAGATGAGGGATCCTTTCCCTGCTTCGTCGGGAAAGAGTTCCCGGCGTTCCCGTCGCATCTCAAGAGGAGGCCCTCTCAACAGGAACGGCGAGAGGAACTCCAGGGTCGTGCCACCATTCCAAGAGTCCCCCAGATGTCTCAGTCCATTCCAGAGGAACCTCTTTTCCCTTCACCGGCTCGTCTTTCACGCCGAGGATCGACTCACACCAAGGTGGCACGTGGCACAGCCCTGTGGGAAAGCCTCGTGGGAAATCCTCGAGGGACAGCCTCGAGGGAAAGCCACAGATCCCTTGATCCACGTGACAGGAAGCGTGACAGTACTGCTGCAGCTCGGGAGGAAAGCGCACGTGCATGCCCCCACTCGAGACGAGGCCTGACTCCCCTGGGGAGACTCAGAAGCACCCCAAGATCCATGGCAACACTGGAGAGGAATCCTCAGGTTAAGGCTCCGACTCCACACAAGGACTGAGGCCCCGGCATGGACGGGAGAGGAATCCCGAGAGGTCCCCTAGCAACTCGCATGGGGACTGGCCTTTCCTGAGGCCAAAAGAGCGGGTCCCTGAGGTCCCCGTCGTAACTCGAGAAGACCTGCCGCAACTCGAGAAAATCCAGGAGGTTCTCCCCTCCAGGCGAGATGAGGCCCATTTCCGCTGAGGCGTCTCGAGGCTGATCACACCTCACCTCTGGAACTTCGAAAGGGTCCTTCACACCCTTGGTGCAAATCAAGAAGTTCCCCGACATACCCGTCTCCACTCGAGAGGAATCACGAGGGTCCCGCCCACATCCAGAGGAGCCCCGTTTCCGCCTCGTAGCTCGAGATGAGGGATCCTTTCCCTGCTTCGTCGGGAAAGAATTCCCGGCGTTCCCGTCGCATCTCAAGAGGAGGCCCTCTCAACAGGAACGGCGAGAGGAACTCCAGGGTCGTGCCACCATTCCAAGAGTCCCCCAGATATCTCAGTCCATTCCAGAGGAACCTCTTTTCCCTTCACTGGCTCGTCTTTCACGCCGAGGATCGACTCACACCAAGGTGGCACGTGGCACAGCCCTGTGGGAAAGCCTCGTGGGAAAGCCTCGAGGGACAGCCTCGAGGGAAAGCCACAGATCCCTTGATCCACGTGACAGGAAGCGTGAAACTACTGCTGCAGCTCGGGAGAAAAGCGCACGTGCATGCCCCCACTCGAGACG
Organism: Budorcas taxicolor; assembly: GCF_023091745.1. Taxonomy (NCBI): domain Eukaryota; kingdom Metazoa; phylum Chordata; class Mammalia; order Artiodactyla; family Bovidae; genus Budorcas; species Budorcas taxicolor. The sequence continues at coordinate 53,540 of NW_026292232.1, read as the reverse complement.
AGGCCTGAGTCCCCTGGGGAGACTCAGAAGCACCCCAAGATCCATGGCAACACTGGAGAGGAATCCTCAGGTTCCGGCCCCGACTCCACACAAGGACTGAGGTCCCGGCATGGACGGGAGAGGAATCCCAAGAGGTCCCCTAGCAACTCGCATGGGGACTGGCCTTTCCTGAGGCCACCAGAGCGGGTCCCTGAGGTCCCCGTTGTAACTCGAGAAGACCTTCCACAACTCGAGAAAATCCAGGAGGTTCTCACCTCCAGGCGAGATGAGGCCCATTTCCGCTGAGGCGTCTCGAGGCTGATCACACCTCACCTCTGGAACTTCGAAAGGGTCCTTCACACCCTTGTTGCAAATCAAGAAGTTCCCCGACCAAGCCGTCTCCACTCGAGAGGAATCACGAGGGTCCCGCCCACATCCAGAGGAGCCCCGTTTCCGCCTCGTAGCTCGAGATGAGGGATCCTTTCCCTGCCTCGTCGGGAAAGAGTTCCCGGCCTTCCCGTCGCATCTCAAGAGGAGGCCCTCTCAACAGGAACGGCGAGAGGAACTCCAGGGTCGTGCCACCATTCCAAGAGTCCCCCAGATGTCTCAGTCCATTCCAGAGGAACCTCTTTTCCCTTCACCGGCTCGTCTTTCACACCGAGGATCGACTAACACCAAGGTGGCACGTGGCACAGCCCTGTGGGAAAGCCTCGTGGGAAAGCCTCGAGGGACAGCCTCGAGGGAAAGCCACAGATCCCTTGATCCACGTGACAGGAAGCGTGACACTACTGCTGCAGCTCGGGAGGAAAGCGCACGTGCAGGCCCCCACTCGAGACGAGGCCTGACTCCCCTGGGGAGACTCAGAAGCACCCCAAGATCGATGGCAACACTGGAGAGGAATCCTCAGGTCCCGGCCCCGACTCCACACAAGGACTGAGGCCCCGGCATGGACGGGAGAGGAATCCCGAGAGGTCGTCTAGCAACTAGCATGGGGACTGGCCTTTCCTGAGGCCACCAGAGTGGGTCCCTGAGGTCCCCGTCGTAACTCGAGAAGACCTGCCGCAACTCGAGAAAATCCAGGAGGTTCTCCCCTCCAGGCGAGATGAGGCCCATTTCCGCTGAGGTGTCTCGAGGCTGATCACACCTCACCTCTGGAACTTCGAAAGGGTCCTTCACACCCTTGGTGCAAATCAAGAAGTTCCCCGACCTAGCCGTCTCCACTCGAGAGGAATCACGAGGGTCCCGCCCACATCCAGAGGAGCCCCGTTTCCGCCTCGTAGCTCGAGATGAGGGATCCTTTCCCTGCTTCGTCGGGAAAGAGTTCCCGGCGTTCCCGTCGCATCTCAAGAGGAGGCCCTCTCAACAGGAACGGCGAGAGGAACTCCAGGGTCGTGCCACCATTCCAAGAGTCCCCCAGATGTCTCAGTCCATTCCAGAGGAACCTCTTTCCATTCACCGGCTCGTCTTTCACGCCGAGGATCGACTCACACCAAGGTGGCACGTGGCACAGCCCTGTGGGAAAGCCTCGTGGGAAAGCCTCGAGGGACAGCCTCGAGGGAAAGCCACATATCCCTTGTTCCACGTGACAGGAAGGGTGACACTACTGCTGCAGCTCGGGAGGAAAGCGCACGTGCATGCCCCCACAAGAGACGAGGCCTGACTCCCCTGGAGAGACTCAGAAGCACCCCAAGATCCATGGCAACACTGGAGAGGAATCCTCAGGTTCCGGCCCCGACTCCACACAAGGACTGAGGCCCCGGCATGGACGGGAGAGGAATCCCGAGAGGTCCCATAGCAACTCGCATGGGGACTGGCCTTTCCTGAGGCCACCAGAGCGGGTCCCTGAGGTCCCCGTCGTAACTCGAGAAGACCTGCCGCAACTCGAGAAAATCTAGGAGGTTCTTCCCTCCAGGCGAGATGAGGCCCATTTCCGCTGAGGCGTCTCGAGGCTGATCACACCTCACCTCTGGAACTTCGAAAGGGTCCTTCACACCCTTGGTGCAAATCAAGAAGTTCCCCGACCTAGCCGTCTCCACTCGAGAGGAATCACGAGGGTCCCGCCCACATCCAGAGGAGCCCCGTTTCCGCCTCGTAGCTCGAGATGAGGGATCCTTTCCCTGCTTCGTCGGGAAAGAGTTCCCGGCGTTCCCGTCGCATCTCAAGAGGAGGCCCTCTCTACAGGAACGGCGAGAGGAACTCCAGGGTTGTGCCACCATTCCAAGAGTCCCCCAGATGTCTCAGTCCATTCCAGAGGAACCTCTTTTCCCTTCACCGGCTCGTCTTTGACGTCGAGGATCGACTCACACCAAGGTGGCACGTGGCACAGCCCTGTGGGAAAGCCTCGTGGGAAAGCCTCGAGGGACAGCCTCGAGGGAAAGCCACAGATCCCTTGATCCACGTGACAGGAAGCGTGACACTACTGCTGCAGCTCGGGAGGAAAGCGCACGTGCATGCCCCCACTCGAGACGAGGCCTGACTCCCCTGGGGAGACTCAGAAGCACCCCAAGATCCATGGCAACACTGGAGAGGAATCCTCAGGTTCCGGCCCGGACTCCACACAAGGACTGAGGCCCCGGCATGGACGGGAGAGGAATCCCGAGAGGTCCCCTAGCAACTCGCATGGGGACTGGCCTTTCCTGAGGCCACCAGAGCGGGTCCCTGAGGTCCCCGTCGTAACTCGAGAAGACCTGCCGCAACTCGAGAAAATCCAGGAGGTTCTCCCCTCCAGGCGAGATGAGGCCCATTTCCGCTGAGGCGTCTCGAGGCTGATCACACCTCACCTCTGGAACTTCGAAAGGGTCCTTCACACCCTTGGTGCAAATCAAGAAGTTCCCCGACATACCCGTCTCCACTCGAGAGGAATCACGAGGGTCCCGCCCACATCCAGAGGAGCCCCGTTTCCGCCTCCTAGCTCGAGATGAGGGATCCTTTCCCTGCTTCGTCGGGAAAGAGTTCCCGGCGTTCCCGTCGCATCTCAAGAGGAGGCCCTCTCAACAGGAACGGCGAGAGGAACTCCAGGGTCGTGCCACCATTCCAAGAGTCCCCCAGATGTCTCAGTCCATTCCAGAGGAACCTCTTTTCCCTTCACCGGCTCGTCTTTCACGCCGAGGATCGACTCACACCAAGGTGGCACGTGGCACAGCCCTGTGGGAAAGCCTCGTGGGAAATCCTCGAGGGACAGCCTCGAGGGAAAGCCACAGATCCCTTGATCCACGTGACAGGAAGCGTGACAGTACTGCTGCAGCTCGGGAGGAAAGCGCACGTGCATGCCCCCACTCGAGACGAGGCCTGACTCCCCTGGGGAGACTCAGAAGCACCCCAAGATCCATGGCAACACTGGAGAGGAATCCTCAGGTTAAGGCTCCGACTCCACACAAGGACTGAGGCCCCGGCATGGACGGGAGAGGAATCCCGAGAGGTCCCCTTGCAACTCGCATGGGGACTGGCCTTTCCTGAGGCCACCAGAGCGGGTCCCTGAGGTCCCCGTCGTAACTCGAGAAGACCTGCCGCAACTCGAGAAAATCCAGGAGGTTCTCCCCTCCAGGCGAGATGAGGCCCATTTCCGCTGAGGCGTCTCGAGGCTGATCACACCTCACCTCTGGAACTTCGAAAGGGTCCTTCACACCCTTGGTGCAAATCAAGAAGTTCCCCGACATACCCGTCTCCACTCGAGAGGAATCACGAGGGTCCCGCCCACATCCAGAGGAGCCCCGTTTCCGCCTCCTAGCTCGAGATGAGGGATCCTTTCCCTGCTTCGTCGGGAAAGAGTTCCCGGCGTTCCCGTCGCATCTCAAGAGGAGGCCCTCTCAACAGGAACGGCGAGAGGAACTCCAGGGTCGTGCCACCATTCCAAGAGTCCCCCAGATGTCTCAGTCCATTCCAGAGGAACCTCTTTTCCCTTCACCGGCTCGTCTTTCACGCCGAGGATCGACTCACACCAAGGTGGCACGTGGCACAGCCCTGTGGGAAAGCCTCGTGGGAAATCCTCGAGGGACAGCCTCGAGGGAAAGCCACAGATCCCTTGATCCACGTGACAGGAAGCGTGACAGTACTGCTGCAGCTCGGGAGGAAAGCGCACGTGCATGCCCCCACTCGAGACGAGGCCTGACTCCCCTGGGGAGACTCAGAAGCACCCCAAGATCCATGGCAACACTGGAGAGGAATCCTCAGGTTAAGGCTCCGACTCCACACAAGGACTGAGGCCCCGGCATGGACGGGAGAGGAATCCCGAGAGGTCCCCTAGCAACTCGCATGGGGACTGGCCTTTCCTGAGGCCAAAAGAGCGGGTCCCTGAGGTCCCCGTCGTAACTCGAGAAGACCTGCCGCAACTCGAGAAAATCCAGGAGGTTCTCCCCTCCAGGCGAGATGAGGCCCATTTCCGCTGAGGCGTCTCGAGGCTGATCACACCTCACCTCTGGAACTTCGAAAGGGTCCTTCACACCCTTGGTGCAAATCAAGAAGTTCCCCGACATACCCGTCTCCACTCGAGAGGAATCACGAGGGTCCCGCCCACATCCAGAGGAGCCCCGTTTCCGCCTCGTAGCTCGAGATGAGGGATCCTTTCCCTGCTTCGTCGGGAAAGAATTCCCGGCGTTCCCGTCGCATCTCAAGAGGAGGCCCTCTCAACAGGAACGGCGAGAGGAACTCCAGGGTCGTGCCACCATTCCAAGAGTCCCCCAGATATCTCAGTCCATTCCAGAGGAACCTCTTTTCCCTTCACTGGCTCGTCTTTCACGCCGAGGATCGACTCACACCAAGGTGGCACGTGGCACAGCCCTGTGGGAAAGCCTCGTGGGAAAGCCTCGAGGGACAGCCTCGAGGGAAAGCCACAGATCCCTTGATCCACGTGACAGGAAGCGTGAAACTACTGCTGCAGCTCGGGAGAAAAGCGCACGTGCATGCCCCCACTCGAGACGAGGCCTGAGTCCCCTGGGGAGACTCAGAAGCACCCCAAGATCCATGGCAACACTGGAGAGGAATCCTCAGGTTCCGGCCCCGACTCCACACAAGGACTGAGGTCCCGGCATGGACGGGAGAGGAATCCCAAGAGGTCCCCTAGCAACTCGCATGGGGACTGGCCTTTCCTGAGGCCACCAGAGCGGGTCCCTGAGGTCCCCGTTGTAACTCGAGAAGACCTTCCACAACTCGAGAAAATCCAGGAGGTTCTCACCTCCAGGCGAGATGAGGCCCATTTCCGCTGAGGCGTCTCGAGGCTGATCACACCTCACCTCTGGAACTTCGAAAGGGTCCTTCACACCCTTGTTGCAAATCAAGAAGTTCCCCGACCAAGCCGTCTCCACTCGAGAGGAATCACGAGGGTCCCGCCCACATCCAGAGGAGCCCCGTTTCCGCCTCGTAGCTCGAGATGAGGGATCCTTTCCCTGCCTCGTCGGGAAAGAGTTCCCGGCCTTCCCGTCGCATCTCAAGAGGAGGCCCTCTCAACAGGAACGGCGAGAGGAACTCCAGGGTCGTGCCACCATTCCAAGAGTCCCCCAGATGTCTCAGTCCATTCCAGAGGAACCTCTTTTCCCTTCACCGGCTCGTCTTTCACACCGAGGATCGACTAACACCAAGGTGGCACGTGGCACAGCCCTGTGGGAAAGCCTCGTGGGAAAGCCTCGAGGGACAGCCTCGAGGGAAAGCCACAGATCCCTTGATCCACGTGACAGGAAGCGTGACACTACTGCTGCAGCTCGGGAGGAAAGCGCACGTGCAGGCCCCCACTCGAGACGAGGCCTGACTCCCCTGGGGAGACTCAGAAGCACCCCAAGATCGATGGCAACACTGGAGAGGAATCCTCAGGTCCCGGCCCCGACTCCACACAAGGACTGAGGCCCCGGCATGGACGGGAGAGGAATCCCGAGAGGTCGTCTAGCAACTAGCATGGGGACTGGCCTTTCCTGAGGCCACCAGAGTGGGTCCCTGAGGTCCCCGTCGTAACTCGAGAAGACCTGCCGCAACTCGAGAAAATCCAGGAGGTTCTCCCCTCCAGGCGAGATGAGGCCCATTTCCGCTGAGGTGTCTCGAGGCTGATCACACCTCACCTCTGGAACTTCGAAAGGGTCCTTCACACCCTTGGTGCAAATCAAGAAGTTCCCCGACCTAGCCGTCTTCACTCGAGAGGAATCACGAGGGTCCCGCCCACATCCAGAGGAGCCCCGTTTCCGCCTCGTAGCTCGAGATGAGGGATCCTTTCCCTGCTTCGTCGGGAAAGAGTTCCCGGCGTTCCCGTCGCATCTCAAGAGGAGGCCCTCTCAACAGGAACGGCGAGAGGAACTCCAGGGTCGTGCCACCATTCCAAGAGTCCCCCAGATGTCTCAGTCCATTCCAGAGGAACCTCTTTCCATTCACCGGCTCGTCTTTCACGCCGAGGATCGACTCACACCAAGGTGGCACGTGGCACAGCCCTGTGGGAAAGCCTCGTGGGAAAGCCTCGAGGGACAGCCTCGAGGGAAAGCCACATATCCCTTGTTCCACGTGACAGGAAGGGTGACACTACTGCTGCAGCTCGGGAGGAAAGCGCACGTGCATGCCCCCACAAGAGACGAGGCCTGACTCCCCTGGAGAGACTCAGAAGCACCCCAAGATCCATGGCAACACTGGAGAGGAATCCTCAGGTTCCGGCCCCGACTCCACACAAGGACTGAGGCCCCGGCATGGACGGGAGAGGAATCCCGAGAGGTCCCATAGCAACTCGCATGGGGACTGGCCTTTCCTGAGGCCACCAGAGCGGGTCCCTGAGGTCCCCGTCGTAACTCGAGAAGACCTGCCGCAACTCGAGAAAATCTAGGAGGTTCTTCCCTCCAGGCGAGATGAGGCCCATTTCCGCTGAGGCGTCTCGAGGCTGATCACACCTCACCTCTGGAACTTCGAAAGGGTCCTTCACACCCTTGGTGCAAATCAAGAAGTTCCCCGACCTAGCCGTCTCCACTCGAGAGGAATCACGAGGGTCCCGCCCACATCCAGAGGAGCCCCGTTTCCGCCTCGTAGCTCGAGATGAGGGATCCTTTCCCTGCTTCGTCGGGAAAGAGTTCCCGGCGTTCCCGTCGCATCTCAAGAGGAGGCCCTCTCTACAGGAACGGCGAGAGGAACTCCAGGGTTGTGCCACCATTCCAAGAGTCCCCCAGATGTCTCAGTCCATTCCAGAGGAACCTCTTTTCCCTTCACCGGCTCGTCTTTGACGTCGAGGATCGACTCACACCAAGGTGGCACGTGGCACAGCCCTGTGGGAAAGCCTCGTGGGAAAGCCTCGAGGGACAGCCTCGAGGGAAAGCCACAGATCCCTTGATCCACGTGACAGGAAGCGTGACACTACTGCTGCAGCTCGGGAGGAAAGCGCACGTGCATGCCCCCACTCGAGACGAGGCCTGACTCCCCTGGGGAGACTCAGAAGCACCCCAAGATCCATGGCAACACTGGAGAGGAATCCTCAGGTTCCGGCCCGGACTCCACACAAGGACTGAGGCCCCGGCATGGACGGGAGAGGAATCCCGAGAGGTCCCCTAGCAACTCGCATGGGGACTGGCCTTTCCTGAGGCCACCAGAGCGGGTCCCTGAGGTCCCCGTCGTAACTCGAGAAGACCTGCCGCAACTCGATAAAATCCAGGAAGTTCTCCCCTCCAGGCGAAATGAGGCCCATTTCCGCTGAGGCGTCTCGAGTCTGATCACAACTCCCCTCTGGAACTTCGAAAGGGTCCTTCACACCCTTGGTGCAAATCAAGAAGTTCCCCGACATACCCGTCTCCACTCGAGAGGAATCACGAGGGTCCCGCCCATATCCAGAGGAGCCCCATTTCCGCCTCCTAGCTCGAGATGAGGGATCCTTTCCCTGCTTCGTCGGGAAAGAGTTCCCGGCGTTCCCGTCGCATCTCAAGAGGAGGCCCTCTCAACAGGAACGGCGAGAGGAACTCCAGGGTCGTGCCACCATTCCAAGAGTCCCCCAGATGTCTCAGTCCATTCCAGAGGATCCTCTTTTCCCTTCACCGGCTCGTCTTCAACGCCGAGGATCGACTCACACCAAGGTGGCACGTGGCACAGCCCTGTGGGAAAGCCTCGTGGGAAAGCCTCGAGGGACAGCCTCGAGGGAAAGCCACAGATCCCTTGATCCACGTGACAGGAAGCGTGACACTACTGCTGCAGCACGGGAGGAAAGCGCACGTGCATGCCCCCTCTCGAGATGAGGCCTGACTACCCTGGGGAGACTCAGAAGCACCCCAAGATCCATGGCAACACTGGAGAGGAATCCTCAGGTTCCGGCCCCGACTCCACACAAGGACAGAGGCCCCGGCATGGACGGGAGAGGAATCCCGAGAGGTCCCCTAGCAACTCGCATGGGGACTGGCCTTTCCTGAGGCCACCAGAGCGGGTCCCTGAGGTCCCCGTCCTAACTCGAGAAGACCTGCCGCAACTCGAGAAAATCCAGGAGGTTCTCCCCTCCAGGCGAGATGAAGCCCACTTCTGCTGAGGCGTCTCGAGGCTGATCACACCTCACCTCTGGAACTTCGAAAGGGTCCTTCACACCCTTGGTGCAAATCAAGAAGTTCCCCGACATACCCGTCACCACTCGAGAGGAATCACGAGGGTCCCGCCCACATCCAGAGGAGCCCGGTTTCCGCCTCGTAGCTCGAAATGAGGGATCCTTTCCCTGCTTCGTCGGGAAAGAGTTCCCGGCGTTCCCGTTGCATCTCAAGAGGAGGCCCTCTCAACAGGAACGGCGAGAGGAACTCCAGGGTAGTGCCACCATTCCAAGAGTCCCCCAGATGTCTCAGTCCATTCCAGAGGAACCTCTTTTCCCTTCACCGGCTCGTCTTTCACGCCGAGGATCGACTCCCACCAAGGTGGCACGTGGCACAGCCCTGTGGGAAAGCCTCGTGGGAAAGCCTCGAGGGACAGCCTCGAGGGAAAGCCACAGATCCCTTGATCCAAGTGACAGGAAGCGTGACACTACTGCTGCAGCTCGGGAGGAAAGCGCACGTGCATGCCCCCACTCGAGACGAGGCCTGACTCCCCTGGGGAGACTCAGAAGCACCCCAAGATCCATGGCAACACTGGAGAGGAATCCTGAGGTTCCGGCTCCGACTCCACACAAGGACTGAGGCCCCGGCATGGACGGGAGAGGAATCCCGAGAGGTCCCCTAGCAACTCGCATGGGGACTGGCCTTTCCTGAGGCCACCAGAGCGGGTCCCTGAGGTCCCCGTCGTAACTCGAGAAGACCTGCCGCAACTCGAGAAAATCCAGGAGGTTCTCCCCTCCAGGCGAGATGAGGCCCATTTCCGCTGAGGCGTCTCGAGGCTGATCACACCTCACCTCTGGAACTTCGAAAGGGTCCTTCACACCCTTGGTGCAAATCAAGAAGTTCCCCGACATACCCGTCTCCACTCGAGAGGAATCACGAGGGTCCCGCCCACATCCAGAGGAGCCCCGTTTCCGCCTCCTAGCTCGAGATGAGGGATCCTTTCCCTGCTTCGTCGGGAAAGAGTTCCCGGCGTTCCCGTCGCATCTCAAGAGGAGGCCCTCTCAACAGGAACGGCGAGAGGAACTCCAGGGTCGTGCCACCATTCCAAGAGTCCCCCAGATGTCTCAGTCCATTCCAGAGGAACCTCTTTTCCCTTCACCGGCTCGTCTTTCACGCCGAGGATCGACTCACACCAAGGTGGCACGTGGCACAGCCCTGTGGGAAAGCCTCGTGGGAAATCCTCGAGGGACAGCCTCGAGGGAAAGCCACAGATCCCTTGATCCACGTGACAGGAAGCGTGACAGTACTGCTGCAGCTCGGGAGGAAAGCGCACGTGCATGCCCCCACTCGAGACGAGGCCTGACTCCCCTGGGGAGACTCAGAAGCACCCCAAGATCCATGGCAACACTGGAGAGGAATCCTCAGGTTAAGGCTCCGACTCCACACAAGGACTGAGGCCCCGGCATGGACGGGAGAGGAATCCCGAGAGGTCCCCTAGCAACTCGCATGGGGACTGGCCTTTCCTGAGGCCAAAAGAGCGGGTCCCTGAGGTCCCCGTCGTAACTCGAGAAGACCTGCCGCAACTCGAGAAAATCCAGGAGGTTCTCCCCTCCAGGCGAGATGAGGCCCATTTCCGCTGAGGCGTCTCGAGGCTGATCACACCTCACCTCTGGAACTTCGAAAGGGTCCTTCACACCCTTGGTGCAAATCAAGAAGTTCCCCGACATACCCGTCTCCACTCGAGAGGAATCACGAGGGTCCCGCCCACATCCAGAGGAGCCCCGTTTCCGCCTCGTAGCTCGAGATGAGGGATCCTTTCCCTGCTTCGTCGGGAAAGAGTTCCCGGCGTTCCCGTCGCATCTCAAAAGGAGGCCCTCTCAACAGGAACGGCGAGAGGAACTCCAGGGTCGTGCCACCATTCCAAGAGTCCCCCAGATGTCTCAGTCCATTCCAGAGGAACCTCTTTTCCCTTCACCGGCTCGTCTTTCACGCCGAGGATCGACTCACACCAAGGTGGCACGTGGCACAGCCCTGTGGGAAAGCCTCGTGGGAAAGCCTCGAGGGACAGCCTCGAGGGAAAGCCACAGATCCCTTGATCCACGTGACAGGAAGCGTGACACTACTGCTGCAGCTCGGGAGGAAAGCTCACGTGCATGCCCCCTCTCGAGATGAGGCCTGACTCCCCTGGGGAGGCTCAGAAGCACCCCAAGATCCATGGCAACACTGGAGAGGAATCCTCAGGTTCCGGCCCCGACTCCACACAAGGACAGAGGCCCCGGCATGGACGGGAGAGGAATCCCGAGAGGTCCCCTTGCAACTCGCATGGGGACTGGCCTTTCCTGAGGCCACCAGAGCGGGTCCCTGAGGTCCCCGTCGTAACTCGAGAAGACCTGCCGCAACTCGAGAAAATCCAGGAGGTTCTCCCCTCCAGGCGAGATGAGGCCCATTTCCGCTGAGGCGTCTCGAGGCTGATCACACTTCACCTCTGGAACTTCGAAAGGCTCCTTCACACCCTTGGTGCAAATCAAGAAGTTCCCCGACATACCCGTCTCCACTCGAGAGGAATCACGAGGGTCCCGCCCACATCCAGAGGAGCCCCGTTTCCGCCTCCTAGCTCGAGATGAGGGATCCTTTCCCTGCTTCGTCGGGAAAGAGTTCCCGGCGTTCCCGTCGCATCTCAAGAGGAGGCCCTCTCAACAGGAACGGCGAGAGGAACTCCAGGGTCGTGCCACCATTCCAAGAGTCCCCCAGATGTCTCAGTCCATTCCAGAGGAACCTCTTTTCCCTTCACCGGCTCGTCTTTCACGCCGAGGATCGACTCACACCAAGGTGGCACGTGGCACAGCCCTGTGGGAAAGCCTCGTGGGAAATCCTCGAGGGACAGCCTCGAGGGAAAGCCACAGATCCCTTGATCCACGTGACAGGAAGCGTGACACTACTGCTGCAGCTCGGGAGGAAAGCGCACGTGCATGCCCCCACTCGAGACGAGGCCTGTCTCCCCTGGGGAGACTCAGAAGCACCCCAAGATCCATGGCAACACTGGAGAGGAATCCTCAGGTTAAGGCTCCGACTCCACACAAGGACTGAGGCCCCGGCATGGACGGGAGAGGAATCCCGAGAGGTCCCCTAGCAACTCGCATGGGGACTGGCCTTTCCTGAGGCCACCAGAGCGGGTCCCTGAGGTCCCCGTCGTAACTCGAGAAGACCTGCCGCAACTCGAGAAAATCCAGGAGGTTCTCCCCTCCAGGCGAGATGAGGCCCATTTCCGCTGAGGCGTCTCGAGGCTGATCACACCTCACCTCTGGAACTTCGAAAGGGTCCTTCACACCCTTGGTGCAAATCAAGAAGTTCCCCGACATACCCGTCTCCACTCGAGAGGAATCACGAGGGTCCCGCCCACATCCAGAGGAGCCCCGTTTCCGCCTCGTAGCTCGAGATGAGGGATCCTTTCCCTGCTTCGTCGGGAAAGAGTTCCCGGCGTTCCCGTCGCATCTCAAGAGGAGGCCCTCTCAACAGGAACGGCGAGAGGAACTCCAGGGTCGTGCCACCATTCCAAGAGTCCCCCAGATGTCTCAGTCCATTCCAGAGGAATCTCTTTTCCCTTCACCGGCTCGTCTTTCACGCCGAGGATCGACTCCCACCAAGGTGGCACGTGGCACAGCCCTGTGGGAAAGCCTCGTGGGAAAGCCTCGAGGGACAGCCTCGAGGGAAAGCCACAGATCCCTTGATCCACGTGACAGGAAGCGTGACACTACTGCTGCAGCTCGGGAGGAAAGCTCACGTGCATGCCCCCTCTCGAGATGAGGCCTGACTCCCCTGGGGAGGCTCAGAAGCACCCCAAGATCCATGGCAACACTGGAGAGGAATCCTCAGGTTCCGGCCCCGACTCCACACAAGGACTGAGGCCCCTGCATGGACGGGAGAGGAATCCCGAGAGGTCCCCTTGCAACTCGCATGGGGACTGGCCTTTCCTGAGGCCACCAGAGCGGGTCCCTGAGGTCCCCGTCGTAACTCGAGAAGACCTGCCGCAACTCGAGAAAATCCAGGAGGTTCTCCCCTCCAGGCGAGATGAGGCCCATTTCCGCTGAGGCGTCTCGAGGCTGATCACACTTCACCTCTGGAACTTCGAAAGGCTCCTTCACACCCTTGGTGCAAATCAAGAAGTTCCCCGACATACCCGTCTCCACTCGAGAGGAATCACGAGGGTCCCGCCTACATCCAGAGGAGCCCCGTTTCCGCCTCGTAGCTCGAGATGAGGGATCCTTTCCCTGCTTCGTCGGGAAAGAGTTCCCGGCCTTCCCGTCGCATCTCAAGAGGAGGCCCTCTCAACAGGAACGGCGAGAGGAACTCCAGGGTCGTGCCACCATTCCAAGAGTCCCCCAGATGTCTCAGTCCATTCCAGAGGAACCTCTTTTCCCTTCACCGGCTCGTCTTTCACGCCGAGGATCGACTCACACCAAGGTGGCACGTGGCACAGCCCTGTGGGAAAGCCTCGTGGGAAAGCCTCGAGGGACAGCCTCGAGGGAAAGCCACAGATCCCTTGATCCACGTGACAGGAAGCGTGACACTACTGCTGCAGCTCGGGAGGAAAGCGCACGTGCATGCCCCCACTCGAGACGAGGCCTGACTCCCCTGGGGAGACTCAGAAGCACCCCAAGATCCATGGCAACACTGGAGAGGAATCCTCAGGTTCCGGCCCCGACTCCACACAAGGACTGAGGCCCCGGCATGGACGGGAGAGGAATCCCGAGAGGTCCCCTAGCAACTCGAATGGGGACTGGCCTTTCCTGAGGCCACCAGAGCGGGTCCCTGAGGTCCCCGTCGTAACTCGAGAAGACCTGCCGCAACTCGAGAAAATCCAGGAGGTTCTCCCCTCCAGGCGAGATGAGGCCCATTTCCGCTGAGGCGTCTCGATGCTGATCACAACTCCCCTCTGGAACTTCGAAAGGGTCCTTCACACCCTTGGTGCAAATCAAGAAGTTCCCCGACATACCCGTCTCCACTCGAGAGGAATCACGAGGGTCCCGCCCACATCCAGAGGAGCCCCGTTTCCGCCTCGTAGCTCGAGATGAGGGATCCTTTCCCTGCTTCGTCGGGAAAGAGTTCCCGGCGTTCCCGTCGCATCTCAAGAGGAGCCCCTCTCAACAGGAACGGCGAGAGGAACTCCAGGGTCGTGCCACCATTCCAAGAGTCCCCCAGATGTCTCAGTCCATTCCAGAGGAACCTCTTTTCCCTTCACCGGCTCGTCTTCAACGCCGAGGATCGACTCACACCAAGGTGGAACGTGGCACAGCCCTGTGGGAAAGCCTCGTGGGAAAGCCTCGAGGGACAGCCTCGAGGGAAAGCCACAGATCCCTTGATCCACGTGACAGGAAGCGTGACACTACTGCTGCAGCTCGGGAGGAAAGCGCACGTGCATGCCCCCTCTCGAGATGAGGCCTGACTCCCCTGGGGAGACTCAGAAGCACCCCAAGATCCATGGCAACATTGGAGAGGAATCCTCAGGTTCCGGCCCCGACTCCACACAAGGACTGAGGCCCCGGCATGGACGGGGGAGGAATCCCGAGAGGTCCCCTAGCAACTCGCATGGGGACTGGCCTTTCCTGAGGCCACCAGAGCGGGTCCCTGAGGTCCCCGTCGTAACACGAGAAGACCTGCCGCAACTCGAGAAAATCCAGGAGGTTCTCCCCTCCAGGCGAGATGAGGCCCATTTCCGGTGAGGCGTCAAGAGGCTGATCACACCTCACCTCTGGAACTTCGAAAGGGTCCTTCACACCCTTGGTGCAAATCAAGAAGTTCCCCGACATACCCGTCTCCACTCGAGAGGAATCACGAGGGTCCCGCCCACATCCAGAGGAGCCTCATTTCCGCCTCCTAGCTCGAGATGAGGGATCCTTTCCCTGCTTCGTCGGGAAAGAGTTCCCGGCGTTCCCGTCGCATCTCAAGAGGAGGCCCTCTCAACAGGAACGGCGAGAGGAACTCCAGGGTCGTGCCACCATTCCAAGAGTCCCCCAGATGTCTCAGTCCATTCCAGAGGATCCTCTTTTCCCTTCACCGGCTCGTCTTCAACGCCGAGGATCGACTCACACCAAGGTGGCACGTGGCACAGCCCTGTGGGAAAGCCTCGTGGGAAAGCCTCGAGGGACAGCCTCGAGGGAAAGCCACAGATCCCTTGATCCACGTGACAGGAAGCGTGACACTACTGCTGCAGTTCGGGAGGAAAGCGCACGTGCATGCCCCCACTCGAGACGAGGCCTGACTCCCCTGGGGAGACTCAGAAGCACCCAAAGATCCATGGCAACACTGGAGAGGAATCCTCAGGTTCCGGCTCCGACTCCACACAAGGACTGAGGTCCCGTCATGGACGGGAGAGGAAACCCGAGAGGTCCCCTAGCAACTCGCATGGGGACTGGCCTTTCCTGAGGCCACCAGAGCGGGTCCCTGAGGTCCCCGTCACAACTCGAGAAGACCTGCCGCAACTCGAGAAAATCCAGGAGGTTCTCCCCTCCAGGCGAGATGAGGCCCATTTCCGCTGAGGCGTCTCGAGGCTGATACCTCACCTCTGGAACTTCGAAAGGGTCCTTCACACCCTTGGTGCAAATCAAGAAGTTCCCCGACATACCCGTCTCCACTCGAGAGGAATCACGAAGGTCCCGCCCACATCCAGAGGAGTCCCGTTTCCGCCTCGTAGCTCGAGATGAGGGATCCTTTCCCTGCTTCGTCGGGAAAGAGTTCCCGGCGTTCCCGTCGCATCTCAAGAGGAGGCCCTCTCAACAGGAACGGAGAGAGGAACTCCAGGGTCGTGCCACCATTCCAAGAGTCCCCCAGATGTCTCAGTCCATTCCAGAGGAACCTCTTTTCCCTTCACCGGCTCGTCTTCAACGCCGAGGATCGACTCACACCAAGGTGGCACGTGGCACAGCCCTGTGGGAAAGCCTCGTGGGAAAGCCTCGAGGGACAGCCTCGAGGGAAAGCCACAGATCCCTTGATCCACGTGACAGGAAGCGTGACACTACTGCTGCAGCTCGGGAGGAAAGCGCACGTGCATGCCCCCTCTCGAGATGAGGCCTGACTCCCCTGGGGAGACTCAGAAGCACCCCAAGATCCATGGCAACATTGGAGAGGAATCCTCAGGTTCCGGCCCCGACTCCACACAAGGACTGAGGCCCCGGCATGGACGGGAGAGGAATCCCGAGAGGTCCCCTAGCAACTCGCATGGGGACTGGCCTTTCCTGAGGCCACCAGAGCGGGTCCCTGAGGTCCCCGTCGTAACACGAGAAGACCTGCCGCAACTCGAGAAAATCCAGGAGGTTCTCCCCTCCAGGCGAGATGAGGCCCATTTCCGGTGAGGCGTCAAGAGGCTGATCACACCTCACCTCTGGAACTTCGAAAGGGTCCTTCACACCCTTGGTGCAAATCAAGAAGTTCCCCGACATACCCGTCTCCACTCGAGAGGAATCACGAGGGTCCCGCCCACATCCAGAGGAGCCCCATTTCCGCCTCCTAGCTCGAGATGAGGGATCCTTTCCCTGCTTCGTCGGGAAAGAGTTCCCGGCGTTCCCGTCGCATCTCAAGAGGAGGCCCTCTCAACAGGAACGGCGAGAGGAACTCCATGGTCGTGCCACCATTCCAAGAGTCCCCCAGATGTCTCAGTCCATTCCAGAGGATCCTCTTTTCCCTTCACCGGCTCGTCTTCAACGCCGAGGATCGACTCACACCAAGGTGGCACGTGGCACAGCCCTGTGGGAAAGCCTCGTGGGAAAGCCTCGAGGGACAGCCTCGAGGGAAATCCACAGATCCCTTGATCCACGTGACAGGAAGCGTGACACTACTGCTGCAGCTCGGGAGGAAAGCGCACGTGCATGCCCCCTCTCGAGATGAGGCCTGACTACCCTGGGGAGACTCAGAAGCACCCCAAGATCCATGGCAACACTGGAGAGGAATCCTCAGGTTCCGGCCCCGACTCCACACAAGGACAGAGGTCCCGGCATGGACGGGAGAGGAATCCCGAGAGGTCCCCTAGCAACTCGCATGGGGACTGGCCTTTCCTGAGGCCACCAGAGCGGGTCCCTGAGGTCCCCGTCGTAACTCGAGAAGACCTGCCACAACTCGAGAAAATCCAGGAGGTTCTCCCCTCCAGGCGAGATGAGGCCCATTTCCGCTGAGGCGTCTCGAGGCTGATCACACCTCACCTCTGGAACTTCGAAAGGGTCCTTCACACCCTTGGTGCAAATCAAGAAGTTCCCCGACATACCCGTCTCCACTCGAGAGGAATCACGAGGGTCCCGCCCACATCCAGAGGAGCCCCGTTTCCGCCTCCTAGCTCGAGATGAGGGATCCTTTCCCTGCTTCGTCGGGAAAGAGTTCCCGGCCTTCCCGTCGCATCTCAAGAGGAGGCCCTCTCAACAGGAACGGCGAGAGGAACTCCAGGGTCGTGCCACCATTCCAAGAGTCCCCCAGATGTCTCAGTCCATTCCAGAGGAACCTCTTTTCCCTTCACCGGCTCGTCTTTCACGCCGAGGATCGACTCACACCAAGGTGGCACGTGGCACAGCCCTGTGGGAAAGCCTCGTGGGAAATCCTCGAGGGACAGCCTCGAGGGAAAGCCACAGATCCCTTGATCCACGTGACAGGAAGCGTGACACTACTGCTGCAGCTCGGGAGGAAAGCGCACGTGCATGCCCCCTCTCGAGATGAGGCCTGACTACCCTGGGGAGACTCAGAAGCACCCCAAGATCCATGGCAACACTGGAGAGGAATCCTCAGGTTCCGGCCCCGACTCCACACAAGGACTCAGGCCCCGGCATGGACGGGAGAGGAATCCCGAGAGGTCCCCTAGCAACTCGCATGGGGACTGGCCTTTGCTGAGGCCACCAGAGCGGGTCCCTGAGGTCCCCGTCGTAACTCGAGAAGACCTGCCGCACCTCGAGAAAATCCAGGAGGTTCTCCCCTCCAGGCGAGATGAGGCCCATTTCCGCTGAGGCGTCTCGAGGCTGATCACAACTCCCCTCTGGAACTTCGAAAGGGTCCTTCACACCCTTGGTGCAAATCAAGAAGTTCCCCGACATACCCGTCTCCACTCGAGAGGAATCACGAGGGTCCCGCCCACATCCAGAGGAGCCCCGTTTCCGCCTCGTAGCTCGAGATGAGGGATCCTTTCCCTGCTTCGTCGGGAAAGAGTTCCCGGCGTTCCCTTCGCATCTCAAGAGGAGGCCCTCTCAACAGGAACGGCGAGAGGAACTCCAGGGTCGTGCCACCATTCCAAGAGTCCCCCAGATGTCTCAGTCCATTCCAGAGGAACCTCTTTTCCCTTCACCGGCTCGTCTTTCACGCCGAGGATCGACTCACACCAAGGTGGCACGTGGCACAGCCCTGTGGGAAAGCCTCGTGGGAAATCCTCGAGGGACAGCCTCGAGGGAAAGCCACAGATCCCTTGATCCACGTGACAGGAAGAGTGACACTACTGCTGCAGCTAGGGAGGAAAGCGCACGTGCATGCCCCCTCTCGAGATGAGGCCTGACTACCCTGGGGAGACTCAGAAGCACCCCAAGATCCATGGCAACACTGGAGAGGAATCCTCAGGTTCCGGCCCCGACTCCACACAAGGACTCAGGCCCCGGCATGGACGGGAGAGGAATCCCGAGAGGTCCCCTAGCAACTCGCATGGGGACTGGCCTTTGCTGAGGCCACCAGAGCGGGTCCCTGAGGTCCCCGTCGTAACTCGAGAAGACCTGCCGCAACTCGAGAAAATCCAGGAGGTTCTCCCCTCCAGGCGAGATGAGGCCCATTTCCGCTGAGGCGTCTCGAGGCTGATCACAACTCCCCTCTGGAACTTCGAAAGGGTCCTTCACACCCTTGGTGCAAATCAAGAATTTCCCCGACATACCCGTCTCCACTCGAGAGGAATCACGAGGGTCCCGCCCACATCCAGAGGAGCCCCGTTTCCGCCTCGTAGCTCGAGATGAGGGATCCTTTCCCTGCTTCATCGGGAAAGAGTTCCCGGCGTTCCCTTCGCATCTCAAGAGGAGGCCCTCTCAACAGGAACGGCGAGAGGAACTCCAGGGTCGTGCCACCATTCCAAGAGTCCCCCAGATGTCTCAGTCCATTCCAGAGGATCCTCTTTTCCCTTCACCTGCACGTCTTCAACGCCGAGGATCGACTCACACCAAGGTGGCACGTGGCACAGCCCTGTGGGAAAGCCTCGTGGGAAAGCCTCGAGGGACAGCCTCGAGGGAAAGCCACAGATCCCTTGATCCACGTGACAGGAAGCGTGACACTACTGCTGCAGCTCGGGAGGAAAGCGCACGTGCATGCCCCCACTCGAGACGAGGCCTGACTCCCCTGGGGAGACTCAGAAGCACCCCAAGATCCATGGCAACACTGCAGAGGAATCCTCAGGTTCCGGCCCCGACTCCACACAAGGACTGAGGCCCCGGCATGGACGGGAGAGGAATCCGAGAGGTCCCCTAGCAACTCGCATGGGGACTGGCCTTTCCTGAGGCCACCAGAGCGGGTCCCTGAGGTCCCCGTCGTAACTCGAGAAGACCTGCCGCAACTCGAGAAAATCCAGGAGGTTCTCCCCTCCAGGCGAGATGAGGCCCATTTCCGCTGAGGCGTCTCGAGGCTGATCACAACTCCCCTCTGGAACTTCGAAAGGGTCCTTCACACCCTTGGTGCAAATCAAGAAGTTCCCCGACATACCCGTCTCCACTCGAGAGGAATCACGAGGGTCCCGCCCACATCCAGAGGAGCCCCGTTTCCGCCTCGTAGCTCGAGATGAGGGATCCTTTCCCTGCTTCGTCGGGAAAGAGTTCCCGGCGTTCCCGTCGCATCTCAAGAGGAGGCCCTCTCAACAGGAACGGCGAGAGGAACTCCAGGGTCGTGCCACCATTCCAAGAGTCCCCCAGATGTCTCAGTCCATTCCAGAGGAACCTCTTTTCCCTTCACCGGCTCGTCTTTCACGCCGAGGATCGACTCACACCAAGGTGGCACGTGGCACAGCCCTGTGGGAAAGCCTCGTGGGAAAGCCTCGAGGGACAGCCTCGAGGGAAAGCCACAGATCCCTTGATCCACGTGACAGGAAGCGTGACACTACTGCTGCAGCTCGGGAGGAAAGCGCACGTGCATGCCCCCACTCGAGACGAGGCCTGACTCCCCTGGGGAGACTCAGAAGCACCCCAAGATCCATGGCAACACTGGAGAGGAATCCTCAGGTTAAGGCTCCGACTCCACACAAGGACTGAGGCCCCGGCATGGACGGGAGAGGAATCCCGAGAGGTCCCCTAGCAACTCGCATGGGGACTGGCCTTTCCTGAGGCCACCAGAGCGGGTCCCTGAGGTCCCCGTCGTAACTCGAGAAGACTTGCCGCAACTCGAGAAAATCCAGGAGGTTCTCCCCTCCAGGCGAGATGAGGCCCATTTCCGCTGAGGCGTCTCGAGGCTGATCACAACTCCCCTCTGGAACTTAGAAACGGTCCTTCACACCCTTGGTGCAAATCAAGAAGTTCCGCGACATACCCGTCTCCACTCGAGAGGAATCACGAGGGTCCCGCCCACATCCAGAGGAGCCCCGTTTCCGCCTCGTAGCTCGAGATGAGGGATCCTTTCCCTGCTTCGTCGGGAAAGAGTTCCCGGCGTTCCCGTCGCATCTCAAGAGGAGGCCCTCTCAACAGGAACGGCGAGAGGAACTCCAGGGTCGTGCCACCATTCCAAGAGTCCCCCAGATGTCTCAGTCCATCCCAGAGGAACCTCTTTTCCCTTCACCGGCTCGTCTTTCACGCCGAGGATCGACTCACACCAAGGTGGCACGTGGCACAGCCCTGTGGGAAAGCCTCGTGGGAAAGCCTCGAGGGACAGCCTCGAGGGAAAGCCACAGATCCCTTGATCCACGTGACAGGAAGCGTGACACTACTGCTGCAGCTCGGGAGGAAAGCGCACGTGCATGCCCCCTCTCGAGATGAGGCCTGACTACACTGGGGAGACTCAGAAGCACCCCAAGATCCATGGCAACACTGGAGAGGAATCCTCAGGTTCTGGCCCCGACTACACACAAGGATTCAGGCCCCGGCATGGACGGGAGAGGAATCCCGAGAGGTCCCCTAGCAACTCGCATGGGGACTGGCCTTTGCTGAGGCCACCAGAGCGGGTCCCTGAGGTCCCCGTCGTAACTCGAGAAGACCTGCCGCAACTCGAGAAAATCCAGGAGGTTCTCCCCTCCAGGCGAGATGAGGCCCATTTCCGCTGAGGCGTCTCGAGGCTGATCACAACTCCCCTCTGGAACTTCAAAAGGGTCCTTCACACCCTTGGTGCAAATCAAGAAGTTCCCCGACATACCCACCTCCACTCGAGAGGAATCACGAGGGTCCCGCCCACATCCAGAGGAGCCCCGTTTCCGCCTCGTAGCTCGAGATGAGGGATCCTTTCCCTGCTTCGTCGGGAAAGAGTTCCCGGCGTTCCCTTCGCATCTCAAGAGGAGGCCCTCTCAACAGGAACGGCGAGAGGAACTCCAGGGTCGTGCCACCATTCCAAGAGTCCCCCAGATGTCTCAGTCCATTCCAGAGGAACCTCTTTTCCCTTCACCGGCTCGTTTTTCACGCCGAGGATCGACTCACACCAAGGTGGCACGTGGCACAGCCCTGTGGGAAAGCCTCGTGGGAAAGCCTCGAGGGACAGCCTCGAGGGAAAGCCACAGATCCCTTGATCCACGTGACAGGAAGCGTGACACTACTGCTGCAGCTCGGGAGGAAAGCGCACGTGCATGCCCCCACTCGAGACGAGGCCTGACTCCCCTGGGGAGACTCAGAAGCACCCCAAGATCCATGGCAACACTGGAGAGGAATCCTCAGGTTCCGGCCCCGACTCCACACAAGGACTGAGGCCCCGGCATGGACGGGAGAGGAATCCCGAGAGGTCCCCTAGCAACTCGCATGGGGACTGGCCTTTCCTGAGGCCACCAGAGCGGGTCCCTGAGGTCCCCGTCGTAACTCGAGAAGACCTGCCGCAACTCGAGAAAATCCAGGAGGTTCTCCCCTCCAGGCGAGATGAGGCCCATTTCCGCTGAGGCGTCTCGAGGCTGATCACACCTCACCTCTGGAACTTCGAAAGGGTCCTTCACACCCTTGGTGCAAATCAAGAAGTTCCCCGACATACCCGTCTCCACTCGAGAGGAATCACGAGGGTCCCGCCCACATCCAGAGGAGCCCTGTTTTCGCCTCGTAGCTCGAGATGAGGGATCCTTTCCCTGCTTCGTCGGGAAAGAGTTCCCGGCCTTCCCGTCGCATCTCAAGAGGAGGCCCTCTCAACAGGAATGGCGAGAGGAACTCCAGGATCGTGCCACCATTCCAAGAGTCCCCCAGATGTCTCAGTCCATTCCAGAGGAACCTCTTTTCCCTTCACCGGCTCGTCTTTCACGCCGAGGATCGACTCACACCAAGGTGGCACGTGGCACAGCCCTGTGGGAAAGCCTCGTGGGAAAGCCTCGAGGGACAGCCTCGAGGGAAAGCCACAGATCCCTTGATCCACGTGACAGGAAGCGTGACACTACTGCTGCAGCTCGGGAGGAAAGCGCACGTGCATGCCCCCACTCGAGACGAGGCCTGACTCCCCTGGGGAGACTCAGAAGCACCCCAAGATCCATGGCAACACTGGAGAGGAATCCTCAGGTTCCGGCCCCGACTCCACACAAGGACTGATGCCCCAGCATGGACGGGAGAGGAATCCCGAGAGGTCCCCTAGCAACTCGCATGGGGACTGGCCTTTCCTGAGGCCACCAGAGCGGGTCCCTGAGGTCCCCGTCGTAACTCGAGAAGACCTGCCGCAACTCGAGAAAATCCAGGAGGTTCTCCCCTCCAGGCGAGATGAGGCCCATTTCCGCTGAGGCGTCTCGAGGCTGATTACACCTCACCTCTTGAACTTCAAAAGGGTCCTTCACACCCTTGGTGCAAATCAAGAAGTTCCCCGACATACCCGTCTCCACTCGAGAGGAATCACGAGGGTCCCGCCCACATCCAGAGGAGCCCCGTTTCCGCCTCGTAGCTCGAGATGAGGGATCCTTTCCCTGCTTCGTCGGGAAAGAGTTCCCGGCCTTCCCGTCGCATCTCAAGAGGAGGCCCTCTCTACAGGAACTTCGAGAGGAACTCCAGGGTCGTGCCACCATTCCAAGAGTCCCCCAGATGTCTCAGTCCATTCCAGAGGAACCTCTTTTCCCTTCAGCGGCTCGTCTTTCACGCCGAGGATCGACTCACACCAAGGTGGCACGTGGCACAGCCCTGTGGGAAAGCCTCGTGGGAAAGCCTCGAGGGACAGCCTCGAGGGAAAGCCACAGATCCCTTGATCCACGTGACAGGAAGCGTGACACTACTGCTGCAGCTCGGGAGGAAAGCGCACGTGCATGCCCCCACTCGAGACGAGGCCTGACTCCCCTGGGGAGACTCAGAAGCACCCCAAGATCCATGGCAACACTGGAGAGGAATCCTCAGGTTCCGGCCCCGACTCCACACAAGGACTGAGGCCCCGGCATGGACGGGAGAGGAATCCCGAGAGGTCCCCTAGCAACTCGCATGGGGACTGGCCTTTCCTGAGGCCACCAGAGCGGGTCCCTGAGGTCCCCGTCGTAACTCGAGAAGACCTGCCGCAACTCGAGAAAATCCAGGAGGTTCTCCCCTCCAGGCGAGATGAGGCCCATTTCCGCTGAGGCGTCTCGAGGCTGATCACACCTCACCTCTGGAACTTCGAAAGGGTCCTTCACACCCTTGGTGCAAATCAAGAAGTTCCCCGACCTAGCCGTCTCCACTCGAGAGGAATCACGAGGGTCCCGCCCACATCCAGAGGAGCCCCGTTTCCGCCTCGTACCTCGAGATGAGGGATCCTTTCCCTGCTTCGTCAGGAAAGAGTTCCCGGCGTTCCCGTCGCATCTCAAGAGGAGGCCCTCTCAACAGGAACGGCGAGAGGAACTCCAGGGTCGTGCCACCATTCCAAGAGTCCCCCAGATGTCTCAGTCCATTCCAGAGGAACCTCTTTTCCCTTCACCGACTCGTCTTTCACGCCGAGGATCGACTCCCACCAAGGTGGCACGTGGCACAGCCCTGTGGGAAAGCCTCGTGGGAAAGCCTCGAGGGACAGCCTCGAGGGAAAGCCACAGATCCCTTGATCCACGTGACAGGTAGCGTGACACTACTGCTGCAGCTCGGGAGGAAAGCGCACGTGCATGCCCCCACTCGAGACGAGGCCTGACTCCCCTGGGGAGACTCAGAAGCACCCCAAGATCCATGGCAACATTGGAGAGGAATCCTCAGGTTCCGGCCCCGACTCCACACAAGGACTGAGGCCCCGGCATGGACGGGAGAGGAATCCCGAGAGGTCCCCTAGCAACTCGCATGGGGACTGGCCTTTCCTGAGGCCACCAGAGCGGGTCCCTGAGGTCCCCGTCGTAACTCGAGAAGACCTGCCGCAACTCGAGAAAATCCAGGAGGTTCTCCCCTCCAGGCGAGATGAGGCCCATTTCCGCTGAGGCGTCTCGAGGCTGATCACACCTCACCTCTGGAACTTCGAAAGGGTCCTTCACACCCTTGGTGCAAATCAAGAAGTTCCCCGACATACCTGTCTCCACTCGAGAGGAATCACGAGGGTCCCGCCCACATCCAGAGGAGCCCCGTTTCCGCCTCGTAGCTCGAGATGAGGGATCCTTTCCCTGCTTCGTCGGGAAAGAGTTCCCGGCGTTCCCGTCGCATCTCAAGAGGAGGCCCTCTCAACAGGAACGGCGAGAGGAACTCCAGGGTCGTGCCACCATTCCAAGAGTCCCCCAGATGTCTCAGTCCATTCCAGAGGAACCTCTTTTCCCTTCAGCGGCTCGTCTTTCACGCCGAGGATCGACTCACACCAAGGTGGCACGTGGCACAGCCCTGTGGGAAAGCCTCGTGGGAAAGCCTCGAGGGACAGCCTCGAGGGAAAGCCACAGATCCCTTGATCCACGTGACAGGAAGCGTGACACTACTGCTGCAGCTCGGGAGGAATGCGCACGTGCATGCCCCCACTCGAGACGAGGCCTGACTCCCCTGGGGAGACTCAGAAGCACCCCAAGATCCATGGCAACACTGGAGAGGAATCCTCAGGTTTCGACCCCGACTCCACACAAGAACTGAGGCCCCGGAATGGACGGGAGAGGAATCCCGAGAGGTCCCCTAGCAACTCGCATGGGGACTGGCCTTTCCTGAGGCCACCAGAGCGGGTCCCTGAGGTCCCCGTCGTAACTCGAGAAGACCTGCCGCAACTCGAGAAAATCCAGGAGGTTCTCCCCTCCAGGCGAGATGAGGCCCATTTCCGCTGAGGAGTCTCGAGGCGGATCACACCTCACCTGTGGAACTTCGAAAGGCTCCTTCACACCCTTGGTGCAAATCAAGAAGTTCCCCGACCTAGCCGTCTCCACTCGAGAGGAATCACGAGGGTCCCGCCCACATCCAGAGGAGCCCCGTTTCCGCCTCGTAGCTCGAGATGAGGGATCCTTTCCCTGCTTCGTCGGGAAAGAGTTCCCGGCCTTCCCGTCGCATCTCAAGAGGAGGCCCTCTCAACAGGAACGGCGAGAGGAACTCCAGGGTCGTGCCACCATTCCAAGAGTCCCCCAGATATCTCAGTCCATTCCAGAGGAACCTCTTTTCCCTTCACCGGCTCGTCTTTCACGCCGAGGATCGACTCACACCAAGGTGGCACGTGGCACAGCCCTGTGGGAAAGCCTCGTGGGAAAGCCTCGAGGGACAGCCTCGAGGGAAAGCCACAGATCCCTTGATCCACGTGACAGGAAGCGTGACACTACTGCTGCAGCTCGGGAGGAAAGCGCACGTGCATGCCCCCAATCGAGACGAGGCCTGACTCCCCTGGGGAGACTCAGAAGCACCCCAAGATCCATGGCAACACTGGAGAGGAATCCTCAGGTTCCGGCCCCGACTCCACACAAGGACTGAGGCCCCGGCATGGACGGGAGAGGAATCCCGAGAGGTCCCCTAGCAACTCGCATGGGGACTGGCCTTTCCTGAGGCCACCAGAGCGGGTCCCTGAGGTCCCCGTCGTAACTCGAGAAGACCTGCCGCAACTCGAGAAAATCCAGGATGTTCTCCCCTCCAGGCGAGATGAGGCCCATTTCCGCTGAGGCGTCTCGAGGCTGATCACACCTCACCTCTGGAACTTCGAAAGGGTCCTTCACACCCTTGGTGCAAATCAAGAAGTTCCCCGACCTGGCCGTCTCCACTCGAGAGGAATCACGAGGGTCCCGCCCACATCCAGAGGAGCCCCGTTTCCGCCTCCTAGCTCGAGATGAGGGATCCTTTCCCTGCTTCGTCGGGAAAGAGTTCCCGGCGTTCCCGTCGCATCTCAAGAGGAGGCCCTCTCAACAGGAACGGCGAGAGGAACTCCAGGGTCGTGCCACCATTCCAAGAGTCCCCCAGATGTCTCAGTCCATTCCAGAGGAACCTCTTTTCCCTTCACCGGCTCGTCTTTCACGCCGAGGATCGACTCACACCAAGGTGGCACGTGGCACAGCCCTGTGGGAAAGCCTCGTGGGAAAGCCTCGAGGGACAGCCTCGAGGGAAAGCCACAGATCCCTTGATCCACGTGACAGGTAGCGTGACACTACTGCTGCAGCTCGGGAGGAAAGCGCACGTGCATGCCCCCACTCGAGATGAGGCCTGACTCCCCTGGGGAGACTCAGAAGCACCCCAAGATCCATGGCAACACTGGAGAGGAATCCTCAGGTTCCGGCCCCGACTCCACACAAGGACTGAGGCCCCGGCATGGACGGGAGAGGAATCCCGAGAGGTCCCCTAGCAACTCGCATGGGGACTGGCCTTTCCTGAGGCCACCAGAGCGGGTCCCTGAGGTCCCCGTCGTAACTCGAGAAGACCTGCCGCAACTCGAGAAAATCCAGGAGGTTCTCCCCTCCAGGCGAGATGAGGCCCATTTCCGCTGGGGCATCTCGAGGCTGATCACACCTCACCTCTGGAACTTCGAAAGGGTCCTTCACACCCTTGGTGCAAATCAAGAAGTTCCCCGACATACCCGTCTCCACTCGAGAGGAATCACGAGGGTCCCGCCCACATCCAGAGGAGCCCCGTTTCCGCCTCGTAGCTCGAGATGAGGGATCCTTTCCCTGCTTCGTAGGGAAAGAGTTCCCGGCGTTCCCGTCGCATCTCAAGAGGAGGCCCTCTCAACAGGAACGGCGAGAGGAACTCCAGGGTCGTGCCACCATTCCAAGAGTCCCCCAGATGTCTCAGTCCATTCCAGAGGAACCTCTTTTCCCTTCACCGGCTCGTCTTTCACGCCGAGGATCGACTCACACCAAGGTGGCACGTGGCACAGCTCTGTGGGAAAGCCTCGTGGGAAAGCCTCGAGGGACAGCCTCGAGGGAAAGCCACAGATCCCTTGATCCACGTGACACGAAGCGTGACACTACTGCTGCAGCTCGGGAGGAAAGCGCACGTGCATGCCCCCAATCGAGACGAGGCCTGACTCCCCTGGGGAGACTCAGAAGCACCCCAAGATCCATGGCAACATTGGAGAGGAATCCTCAGGTTCCGGCCCCGTCTCCACTCAAGGACTGAGGCCCCGGCATGGACGGGAGAGGAATCCCGAGAGGTCCCCTAGCAACTCGCATGGGGACTGGCCTTTCCTGAGGCCACCAGAGCGGGTCCCTGAGGTCCCCGTTGTAACTCGAGAAGACCTGCTGCAACTCGAGAAAATCCAGGAGGTTCTCCCCTCCAGGCGAGATGAGGCCCATTTCCGCTGAGGCGTCTCGAGGCTGATCACACCTCACCTCTGGAACTTCGAAAGGGTCCTTCACACCCTTGGTGCAAATCAAGAAGTTCCCTGACCTAGCCGTCTCCACTCGAGAGGAATCACGAGGGTCCCGCCCACATCCAGAGGAGCCCCGTTTCCGCCTCGTAGCTCGAGATGAGGGATCCTTTCCCTGCTTCGTCGGGAAAGAGTTCCCGGCGTTCCCGTCGCATCTCAAGAGGAGGCCCTCTCAACAGGAACGGCGAGAGGAACTCCAGGGTCGTGCCACCATTCCAAGAGTCCCCCAGATGTCTCAGTCCATTCCAGAGGAACCTCTTTTCCCTTCACCGGCTCGTCTTTCACGCCGAGGATCGACTCCCACCAAGGTGGCACGTGGCACAGCCCTGTGGGAAAGCCTCGTGGGAAAGCCTCGAGGGACAGCCTCGAGGGAAAGCCACAGATCCCTTGATCCACGTGACAGGTAGCGTGACACTACTGCTGCAGCTCGGGAGGAAAGCGCACGTGCATGCCCCCACTCGAGACGAGGCCTGACTCCCCTGGGGAGACACAGAAGCACCCCCAGATCCATGGCAACACTGGAGAGGAATCCTCAGGTTCCGGCCCCGACTCCACACAAGGACTGAGGCCCCGGCATGGACGGGAGAGGAATCCCGAGAGGTCCCCTAGCAACTCGCATGGGGACTGGCCTTTCCTGAGGCCACCAGAGCGGGTCCCTGAGGTCCCCGTCGTAACTCGAGAAGACCTGCCGCAACTCGAGAAAATCCAGGAGGTTCTCCCCTCCAGGCGAGATGAGGCCCATTTCCGCTGAGGCGTCTCGAGGCTGATCACACCTCACCTCTGGAACTTCGAAAGGGTCCTTCACACCCTTGGTGCAAATCAAGAAGTTCCCCGACCTAGCCGTCTCCACTCGAGAGGAATCACGAGGGGCCCGCCCACATCCAGAGGAGCCCCGTTTCCGCCTCGTAGCTCGAGATGAGGGATCCTTTCCCTGCTTCGTCGGGAAAGAGTTCCCGGCGTTCCCGTCGCATCTCAAGAGGAGGCCCTCTCAACAGGAACGGCGAGAGGAACTCCAGGGTCGTGCCACCATTCCAAGAGTCCCCCAGATGTCTCAGTCCATTCCAGAGGAACCTCTTTTCCCTTCACCGGCTCGTCTTTCACGCCGAGGATCGACTCCCACCAAGGTGGCACGTGGCACAGCCCTGTGGGAAAGCCTCGTGGGAAAGCCTCGAGGGACAGCCTCGAGGGAAAGCCACAGATCCCTTGATCCACGTGACAGGTAGCGTGACACTACTGCTGCAGCTCGGGAGGAAAGCGCACGTGCATGCCCCCACTCGAGACGAGGCCTGACTCCCCTGGGGAGACTCAGAAGCACCCCCAGATCCATGGCAACACTGGAGAGGAATCCTCAGGTTCCGGCCCCGACTCCACACAAGGACTGAGGCCCCGGCATGGACGGGAGAGGAATCCCGAGAGGTCCCCTAGCAACTCACATGGGGACTGGCCTTTCCTGAGGCCACCAGAGCGGGTCCCTGAGGTCCCCGTCGTAACTCGAGAAGACCTGCCGCAACTCGAGAAAATCCAGGAGGTTCTCCCCTCCAGGCGAGATGAGGCCCATTTCCGCTGAGGCGTCTCGAGGCTGATCACACCTCACCTCTGGAACTTCGAAAGGGTCCTTCACACCCTTGGTGCAAATCAAGAAGTTCCCCGACCTAGCCGTCTCCACTCGAGAGGAATCACGAGGGGCCCGCCCACATCCAGAGGAGCCCCGTTTCCGCCTCGTAGCTCGAGATGAGGGATCCTTTCCCTGCTTCGTCGGGAAAGAGTTCCCGGCGTTCCCGTCGCATCTCAAGAGGAGGCCCTCTCAACAGGAACGGCGAGAGGAACTCCAGGGTCGTGCCACCATTCCAAGAGTCCCCCAGATGTCTCAGTCCATTCCAGAGGAAACTCTTTTCCCTTCACCGGCTGGTCTTTCACGCCGAGGATCGACTCCCACCAAGGTGGCACGTGGCACAGCCCTGTGGGAAAGCCTCGTGGGAAAGCCTCGAGGGACAGCCTCGAGGGAAAGCCACAGATCCCTTGATCCAAGTGACAGGAAGCGTGACACTACTGCTGCAGCTCGGGAGGAAAGCGCACGTGCATGCCCCCACGCGAGACGAGGCCTCACTCCCCTGGGGAGACTCAGAAGCACCCCAAGATCCATGGCAACACTGGAGAGGAATCCTCAGGTTCCGGCCCCGACTCCACACAAGGACTGAGGCCCCGGCATGGACGGGAGAGGAATCCCGAGAGGTCCCCTAGCAACTCGCATGGGGACTGGCCTTTCCTGAGGCCACCAGAGCGGGTCCCTGAGGTCCCCGTCGTAACTCGAGAAGACCTGCCGCAACTCGAGAAAATCCAGGAGGTTCTCCCCTCCAGGCGAGATGAGGCCCATTTCCGCTGAGGCGTCTCGAGGCTGATCACACCTCACCTCTGGAACTTCGAAAGGGTCCTTCACACCCTTGGTGCAAATCAAGAAGTTCCCCGACCTAGCCGTCTCCACTCGAGAGGAATCACGAGGGGCCCGCCCACATCCAGAGGAGCCCCGTTTCCGCCTCGTAGCTCGAGATGAGGGATCCTTTCCCTGCTTCGTCGGGAAAGAGTTCCCGGCGTTCCCGTCGCATCTCAAGAGGAGGCCCTCTCAACAGGAACGGCGAGAGGAACTCCAGGGTCGTGCCACCATTCCAAGAGTCCCCCAGATGTCTCAGTCCATTCCAGAGGAACCTCTTTTCCCTTCACCGGCTCGTCTTTCACGCCGAGGATCGACTCCCACCAAGGTGGCACGTGGCACAGCCCTGTGGGAAAGCCTCGTGGGAAAGCCTCGAGGGACAGCCTCGAGGGAAAGCCACAGATCCCTTGATCCACGTGACAGGAAGCGTGACACTACTGCTGCAGCTCGGGAGGAAAGCGCACGTGCATGCCCCCACTCGAGACGAGGCCTGACTCCCCTGGGGAGACTCAGAAGCACCCCAAGATCCATGGCAACACTGGAGAGGAATCCTCAGGTTCCGGCCCCGACTCCACACAAGGACTGAGGCCCCGGCATGGACGGGAGAGGAATCCCGAGAGGTCCCCTAGCAACTCGCATGGGGACTGGCCTTTCCTGAGGCCACCAGAGCGGGTCCCTGAGGTCCCCGTCGTAACTCGAGAAGACCTGCCGCAACTCGAGAAAATCCAGGAGGTTCTCCCCTCCAGGCGAGATGAGGCCCATTTCCGCTGAGGCGTCTCGAGGCTGATCACACCTCACCTCTGGAACTTCGAAAGGGTCCTTCACACCCTTGGTGCAAATCAAGAAGTTCCCCGACCTAGCCGGCTCCACTCGAGAGGAATCACGAGGGTCCCGCCCACATCCAGAGGAGCCCCGTTTCCGCCTCGTAGCTCGAGATGAGGGATCCTTTCCCTGCCTCGTCGGGAAAGAGTTCCCGGCCTTCCCGTCGCATCTCAAGAGGAGGCCCTCTCAACAGGAACGGCGAGAGGAACTCCAGGGTCGTGCCACCATTCCAAGAGTCCCCCAGATGTCTCAGTCCATTCCAGAGGAACCTCTTTTCCCTTCACCGGCTCGTCTTTCACGCCGAGGATCGACTCACACCAAGGTGGCACGTGGCACAGCCCTGTGGGAAAGCCTCGAGGGACAGCCTCGATGGAAAGCCACAGATCCCTTGATCCACGTGACAGGAAGCGTGACACTACTGCTGCAGCTCGGGAGGAAGTCGCACGTGCATGCCCCCACACGAGACGAGGCCTGACTCCCCTGGGGAGACTCAGAAGCACCCCAAGATCCATGGCAACACTGGAGAGGAATCCTCAGGTTCCGGCCCCGACTCCACACAAGGACTGAGGCCCCGGCCTGGACGGGAGAGGAATCCCGAGAGGTCCCCTAGCAACTCGCATGGGGACTGGCCTTTCCTGAGGCCACCAGAGCGGGTCCCTGAGGTCCCCGTCGTAACTCGAGAAGACCTGCCGCAACTCGAGAAAATCCAGGAGGTTCTCCCCTCCAGGCGAGATGAGGCCCATTTCCGCTGAGGTGTCTCGAGGCTGATCACACCTCACCTCTGGAACTTCGAAAGGGTCCTTCACACCCTTGGTGCAAATCAAGAAGTTCCCCGACATACCCGTCTCCACTCGAGAGGAATCACGAGGGTCCCGCCCACATCCAGAGGAGACCCGTTTCCGCCTCGTAGCTCGAGATGAGGGATCCTTTCCCTGCTTCGTCGGGAAAGAGTTCCCGGCGTTCCCGTCGCATCTCAAGAGGAGGCCCTCTCAACAGGAACGGCGAGAGGAACTCCAGGGTCGTGCCACCATTCCAAGAGTCCCCCAGATGTCTCAGTCCATTCCAGAGGAACCTCTTTTCCCTTCACCGGCTCGTCTTTCACGCCGAGGATCGACTCACACCAAGGTGGCACGTGGCACAGCCCTGTGGGAAAGCCTCGTGGGAAAGCCTCGAGGGACAGCCTCGAGGGAAAGCCACAGATCCCTTGATCCACGTGACAGGAAGCGTGACACTACTGCTGCAGCTCGGGAGGAAAGCGCACGTGCATGCCCCCACTCGAGACGAGGCCTGACTCCCCTGGGGAGACTCAGAAGCACCCCAAGATCGATGGCAACACTGGAGAGGAATCCTCAGGTTCCGGCCCCGACTCCACACAAGGACTGAGGCCCCGGCATGGACGGGAGAGGAATCCCGAGAGGTCCCCTAGCAACTCGCATGGGGACTGGCCTTTCCTGAGGCCACCAGAGTGGGTCCCTGAGGTCCCCGTCGTAACTCGAGAAGACCTGCCGCAACTCGAGAAAATCCAGGAGGTTCTCCCCTCCAGGCGAGATGAGGCCCATTTCCGCTGAGGTGTCTCGAGGCTGATCACACCTCACCTCTGGAACTTCGAAAGGGTCCTTCACACCCTTGGTGCAAATCAAGAAGTTCCCCGACATACCCGTCTCCACTCGAGAGGAATCACGAGGGTCCCGCCCACATCCAGAGGAGCCCCGTTTCCGCCTCGTAGCTCGAGATGAGGGATCCTTTCCCTGCTTCGTCGGGAAAGAGTTCCCGGCGTTCCCGTCACATCTCAAGAGGAGGCCCTCTCAACAGGAACGGCGAGAGGAACTCCAGGGTCGTGCCACCATTCCAAGAGTCCCCCAGATGTCTCAGTCCATTCCAGAGGAACCTCTTTTCCCTTCACCGGCTCATCTTTCACGCCGAGGATCGACTCACACCAAGGTGGCACGTGGCACAGCGCTGTGGGAAAGCCTCATGGGAAAGCCTCGAGGGACAGCCTCGAGGGAAAGCCACAGATCCCTTGATCCACGTGACAGGAAGCGTGACACTACTGCTGCAGCTCGGGAGGAAAGGGCACGTGCATGCCCCCACACGAGACGAGGCCTGACTCCCCTGGGGAGACTCAGAAGCACCCCAAGATCCATGGCAACACTGGAGAGGAATCCTCAGGTTCCGGCCCCGACTCCACACAAGGACTGAGGCCCCGGCATGGACGGGAGAGGAATCCCGAGAGGTCCCCTAGCAACTCGCATGGGGACTGGCCTTTCCTGAGGCCACCAGAGCGGGTCCCTGAGGTCCCCGTCGTAACTCGAGAAGACCTGCCGCAACTCGAGAAAATCCAGGAGGTTCTCCCCTCCAGGCGAGATGAGGCCCATTTCTGCTGAGGCGTCTCGAGGCTGATCACACCTCACCTCTGGAACTTCGAAAGGGTCCTTCACACCCTTGGTGCAAATCAAGAAGTTCCCCGACATACCCGTCTCCACTCGAGAGGAATCACGAGGGTCCCGCCCACATCCAGAGGAGCCCCGTTTCCGCCTCGTAGCTCGAGATGAGGGATCCTTTCCCTGCTTCGTCGGGAAAGAGTTCCCGGCGTTCCCGTCGCATCTCAAGAGGAGGCCCTCTCAACAGGAACGGCGAGAGGAACTCCAGGGTCGTGCCACCATTCCAAGAGTCCCCCAGATGTCTCAGTCCATTCCAGAGGAACCTCTTTTCCCTTCACCGGCTCGTCATTCACGCCGAGGATCGACTCACACCAAGGTGGCACGTGGCACAGCCCTGTGGGAAAGCCTCGTGGGAAAGCCTCGAGGGACAGCCTCGAGGGAAAGCCACAGATCCCTTGATCCACGTGACAGGAAGCGTGACACTACTGCTGCAGCTCGGGAGGAAAGCGCACGTGCATGCCCCCACTCGAGACGAGGCCTGACTCCCCTGGGGAGACTCAGAAGCACCCCAAGATCGATGGCAACACTGGAGAGGAATCCTCAGGTTCCGGCCCTGACTCCACACAAGGACTGAGGCCCTGGCATGGACGGGAGAGGAATCCCGAGAGATCCCCTAGCAACTCGCATGGGGAATGGCCTTTCCTGAGGCCACCAGAGCGGGTCCCTGAGGTCCCCGTTGTAACTCGAGAAGACCTGCCACAACTCGAGAAAATCCAGGAGGTTCTCCCCTCCAGGCGAGATGAGGCCCATTTCCGCTGAGGCGTCTCGAGGCTGATCACACCTCACCTCTGGAACTTCGAAAGGGTCCTTCACACCCTTGGTGCAAATCAAGAAGTTCCCCGACCTAGCCGGCTCCACTCGAGAGGAATCACGAGGGTCCCGCCCACATCCAGAGGAGCCCCGTTTCCGCCTCGTAGCTCGAGATGAGGGATCCTTTCCCTGCCTCGTCGGGAAAGAGTTCCCGGCCTTCCCGTCGCATCTCAAGTGGAGGCCCTCTCAACAGGAACGGCGAGAGGAACTCCAGGGTCGTGCCACCATTCCAAGAGTCCCCCAGATGTCTCAGTCCATTCCAGAGGAACCTCTTTTCCCTTCACCGGCTCGTCTTTCACGCCGAGGATCGACTCACACCAAGGTGGCACGTGGCACAGCCCTGTGGGAAAGCCTCGAGGGACAGCCTCGAGGGAAAGCCACAGATCCCTTGATCCACGTGACAGGAAGCGTGACACTACTGCTGCAGCTCGGGAGGAAAGCGCACGTGCATGCCCCCACACGAGACGAGGCCTGACTCCCCTGGGGAGACTCAGAAGCACCCCAAGATCCATGGCAACACTGGAGAGGAATCCTCAGGTTCCGGCCCCGACTCCACACAAGGACTGAGGCCCCGGCATGGACGGCAGAGGAATCCCGAGAGGTCCCCTAGCAACTCGCATGGGGACTGTCCTTTCCTGAGGCCACCAGAGCGGGTCCCTGAGGTCCCCGTCGTAACTCGAGAAGACCTGCCGCAACTCGAGAAAATCCAGGAGGTTCTCCCCTCCAGGCGAGATGAGGCCCATTTCCGCTGAGGTGTCTCGAGGCTGATCACCCCTCACCTCTGGAACTTCGAAAGGGTCCTTCACACCCTTGGTGCAAATCAAGAAGTTCCCCGACCTAGCCATCTCCACTCGAGAGGAATCACGAGGGTCCCGCCCACATCCAGAGGAGCCCCGTTTCCGCCTCGTAGCTCGAGATGAGGGATCCTTTCCCTGCTTCTTCGGGAAAGAGTTCCCGGCGTTCCCGTCGCATCTCAAGAGGAGGCCCTCTCAACAGGAACGGCGAGAGGAACTCCAGGGTCGTGCCACCATTCCAAGAGTCCCCCAGATGTCTCAGTCCATTCCAGAGGAACCTCTTTTCCCTTCACCGGCTCGTCTTTCACACCGAGGATCGACTCACACCAAGGTGGCACGTGGCACAGCCCTGTGGGAAAGCCTCGTGGGAAAGCCTCGAGGGACAGCCTCGAGGGAAAGCCACAGATCCCTTGATCCACGTGACAGGAAGCGTGACACTACTGCTGCAGCTCGGGAGGAAAGCGCACGTGCATGCCCCCACTCGAGACGAGGCCTGACTCCCATGGGGAGACTCAGAAGCACCCCAAGATCCATGGCAACACTGGAAAGGAATCCTCAGGTTCCGGCCCCGACTCCACACAAGGACTGAGGCCCCGGCATGGACGGGAGAGGAATCCCAAGAGGTCCCCTAGCAACTCGCATGGGGACTGGCCTTTCCTGAGGCCACCAGAGCGAGTCCCTGAGGTCCCCGTCGTAACTCGAGAAGACCTGCCGCAACTCGAGAAAATCCAGGAGGTTCTCACCT
Organism: Budorcas taxicolor; assembly: GCF_023091745.1. Lineage (NCBI taxonomy): Eukaryota > Metazoa > Chordata > Mammalia > Artiodactyla > Bovidae > Budorcas > Budorcas taxicolor. The sequence continues at coordinate 18,228 of NW_026292232.1, read as the reverse complement.
CCAGGCGAGATGAGGCCCATTTCCGCTGAGGCGTCTCGAGGCTGATCACACCTCACCTCTGGAATTTCGAAAGGGTCCTTCACACCCTTGGTGCAAATCAAGAAGTTCCCCGACCTAGCCGTCTTCACTCGAGAGGAATCACGAGGGTCCCGCCCACATCCAGAGGAGCCCCGTTTCCGCCTCGTAGCTCGAGATGAGGGATCCTTTCCCTGCCTCGTCGGGAAAGAGTTCCCGGCCTTCCCGTCGCATCTCAAGAGGAGGCCCTCTCAACAGGAACGGCGAGAGGAACTCCAGGGTCGTGCCACCATTCCAAGAGTCCCCCAGATGTCTCAGTCCATTCCAGAGGAACCTCTTTTCCCTTCACCGGCTGGTCTTTCACGCCGAGGATCGACTCCCACCAAGGTGGCACGTGGCACAGCCCTGTGGGAAAGCCTCGTGGGAAAGCCTCGAGGGACAGCCTCGAGGGAAAGCCACAGATCCCTTGATCCACGTGACAGGAAGCGTGACACTACTGCTGCAGCTCGGGAGGAAAGCGCACGTGCAGGCCCCCACTCGAGACGAGGCCTGACTCCCCTGGGGAGACTCAGAAGCACCCCAAGATCGATGGCAACACTGGAGAGGAATCCTCAGGTTCCGGCCCTGACTCCACACAAGGACTGAGGCCCCGGCATGGACGGGAGAGGAATCCCGAGAGGTCCCCTAGCAACTCGCATGGGGACTGGCCTTTCCTGAGGCCACCAGAGCGGGTCCCTGAGGTCCCCGTTGTAACTCGAGAAGACCTGCCACACTCGAGAAAATCCAGGAGGTTCTCACCTCCAGGCGAGATGAGGCCCATTTCCGCTGAGGCGTCTCGAGGCTGATCACACCTCACCTCTGGAACTTCGAAAGGGTCCTTCACACCCTTGGTGCAAATCAAGAAGTTCCCCGACATACCCGTCTCCACTCGAGAGGAATCACGAGGGTCCCGCCCACATCCAGAGGAGCCCCGTTTCCGCCTCGTAGCTCGAGATGAGGGATCCTTTCCCTGCCTCGTCGGGAAAGAGTTCCCGGCCTTCCCGTCGCATCTCAAGAGGAGGCCCTCTCAACAGGAACGGCGAGAGGAACTCCAGGGTCGTGCCACCATTCCAAGAGTCCCCCAGATGTCTCAGTCCATTCCAGAGGAACCTCTTTTCCCTTCACCGGCTCGTCTTTCACGCCGAGGATCGACTCACACCAAGGTGGCACGTGGCACAGCCCTGTGGGAAAGCCTCGTGGGAAAGCCTCGAGGGACAGCCTCGAGGGAAAGCCACAGATCCCTTGATCCACGTGACAGGAAGCGTGACACTACTGCTGCAGCTCGGGAGGAAAGCGCACGTGCATGCCCCCACTCGAGACGAGGCCTGACTCCCCTGGGGAGACTCAGAAGCACCCCAAGATCCATGGCAACACTGGAGAGGAATCCTCAGGTTCCGGCCCCGACTCCACACAAGGACTGAGGCCCCAGCATGGACAGGAGAGGAATCCCGAGAGGTCCCCTAGCAACTCGCATGGGGACTGGCCTTTCCTGAGGCCACAAGAGTGGGTCCCTGAGTTCCCCGTCGTAACTCGAGAAGACCTGCCGCAACTCGAGAAAATCCAGGAGGTTCTCACCTCCAGGCGAGATGAGGCCCATTTCCGCTGAGGTGTCTCGAGGCTGATCACACCTCACCTCTGGAACTTCGAAAGGGTCCTTCACACCCTTGGTGCAAATCAAGAAGTTCCCCGACCTAGCCGTCTCCACTCGAGAGGAATCACGAGGGTCCCGCCCACATCCAGAGGAGCCCCGTTTCCACCTTGTAGCTCGAGATGAGGGATCCTTTCCCTGCTTCGTCGGGAAAGAGTTCCCGGCGTTCCCGTCGCATCTCAAGAGGAGGCCCTCTCAACAGGAACGGCGAGAGGAACTCCAGGGTCGTGCCACCATTCCAAGAGTCCCCCAGATGTCTCAGTCCATTCCAGAGGAACCTCTTTCCATTCACCGGCTCGTCTTTCACGCCGAGGATCGACTCACACCAAGGTGGCACGTGGCACAGCCCTGTGGGAAAGCCTCGTGGGAAAGCCTCGAGGGACAGCCTCGAGGGAAAGCCACATATCCCTTGTTCCACGTGACAGGAAGGGTGACACTACTGCTGCAGCTCGGGAGGAAAGCGCACGTGCATGCCCCCACTCGAGACGAGGCCTGACTCCCCTGGGGAGACTCAGAAGCACGCCAAGATCCATGGCAACACTGGAGAGGAATCCTCAGGTTCCGGCCCCGACTCCACACAAGGACTGAGGCCCCGGCATGGACGGGAGAGGAATCCCGAGAGGTCCCCTAGCAACTCGCATGGGGACTGGCCTTTCCTGAGGCCACCAGAGCGGGTCCCTGAGGTCCCCGTCGTAACTCGAGAAGACCTGCCGCAACTCGAGAAAATCCAGGAGGTTCTTCCCTCCAGGCGAGATGAGGCCCATTTCCGCTGAGGCGTCTCGTGGCTGATCACACCTCACCTCTGGAACTTTGAAAGGGTCCTTCACACCCTTGGTGCAAATCAAGAAGTTCCCCGACCTAGCCGTCTCCACTCGAGAGGAATCACGAGGGTCCCGCCCACATCCAGAGGAGCCCCGTTTCCGCCTCGTAGCTCGAGATGAGGGATCCTTTCCCTGCTTCATCGGGAAAGAGTTCCCGGCCTTCCCGTCGCATCTCAAGAGGAGGCCCTCTCAACAGGAACGGCGAGAGGAACTCCAGGGTCGTGCCACCATTCCAACAGTACCCCAGATGTCTCAGTCCATTCCAGAGGAACCTCTTTTCCCTTCACCAGCTCGTCTTTCACGCCGATGATCGACTCACACCAAGGTGGCACGTGGCACAGCCCTGTGGAAAAGCCTCGTGGGAAAGCCTCGAGGGACAGCCTCGAGGGAAAGCCACAGATCCCTTGATCCACGTGACAGGAAGCGTGACACTACTGCTTCAGCTCGGGAGGAAAGCGCACGTGCATGCCCCCACTCGAGACGAGGCCTGACTCCCCTGGGGAGACTCAGAAGCACCCCAAGATCCATGGCAACACTGGAGAGGAATCCTCAGGTTCCGGCCCCGACTCCACACAAGGACTGAGGCCCCGGCATGGACGGGAGAGGAATCCCAAGAGGTCCCCTAGCAACTCGCATGGGGACTGGCCTTTCCTGAGGCCACCAGAGCGGGTCCCTGAGGTCCCCGTCGTAACTCGAGAAGACCTGCCGCAACTCGAGAAAATCCAGGAGGTTCTCACCTCCAGGCGAGATGAGGCCCATTTCCGCTGAGGCGTCTCGAGGCTGATCACACCTCACCTCTGGAACTTCGAAAGGGTCCTTCACACCCTTGGTGCAAATCAAGAAGTTCCCCGACCTAGCCGTCTTCACTGGAGAGGAATCACGAGGGTCCCGCCCACATCCAGAGGAGCCCCGTTTCCGCCTCGTAGCTCGAGATGAGGGATCCTTTCCCTGCTTCGTCGGGAAAGAGTTCCCGGCCTTCCCGTCGCATCTCAAGAGGAGGCCCTCTCAACAGGAACGGCGAGAGGAACTCCAGGGTCGTGCCACCATTCCAAGAGTCCCCCAGATGTCTCAGTCCATTCCAGAGGAACCTCTTTTCCCTTCACCGGCTCGTCTTTCACGCCGAGGATCGACTCACACCAAGGTGGCACGTGGCACAGCCCTGTGGGAAAGCCTCGTGGGAAAGCCTCGAGGGACAGCCTCGAGGGAAAGCCACAGATCCCTTGATCCACGTGACAGGAAGCGTGACACTACTGCTGCAGCTCGGGAGGAAAGCGCACGTGCAGGCCCCCACTCGAGACGAGGCCTGACTCCCCTGGGGAGACTCAGAAGCACCCCAAGATCCATGGCAACACTGGAGAGGAATCCTCAGGTTCCGGCCCCGACTCCACACAAGGACTGAGGCCCCGGCATGGACGGGAGAGGAATCCCGAGAGGTCCCCTAGCAACTCGCATGGGGACTGGCCTTTCCTGAGGCCACCAGAGCGGGTCCCTGAGGTCCCCGTCGTAACTCGAGAAGACCTGCCGCAACTCGAGAAAATCCAGGAGGTTCTCCCCTCCAGGCGAGATGAGGCCCATTTCCGCTGAGGCGTCTCGAGGCTGATCACAACTCCCCTCTGGAACTTCGAAAGGGTCCTTCACACCCTTGGTGCAAATCAAGAAGTTCCCCGACATACCCGTCTCCACTCGAGAGGAATCACGAGGGTCCCGCCCACATCCAGAGGAGCCCCGTTTCCACCTCGTAGCTCGAGATGAGGGATCCTTTCCCTGCTTCGTCGGGAAAGAGTTCCCGGCGTTCCCGTCGCATCTCAAGAGGAGGCCCTCTCAACAGGAACGGCGAGAGGAACTCCAGGGTCGTGCCACCATTCCAAGAGTCCCCCAGATGTCTCAGTCCATTCCAGAGGATCCTCTTTTTCCTTCACCGGCACGTCTTCAACGCCGAGGATCGACTCACACCAAGGTGGCACGTGGCACAGCCCTGTGGGAAAGCCTCGTGGGAAAGCCTCGAGGGACAGCCTCGAGGGAAAGCCACAGATCCCTTGATCCACGTGACAGGAAGCGTGACACTACTGCTGCAGCTCGGGAGGAAAGCGCACGTGCATGCCCCCACTCGAGACGAGGCCTGACTCCCCTGGGGAGACTCAGAAGCACCCCAAGATCCATGGCAACACTGGAGAGGAATCCTCAGGTTCCGGCCCCGACTCCACACAAGGACTGAGGCCCCGGCATGGACGGGAGAGGAATCCCGAGAGGTCCTCTAGCAACTCGCATGGGGACTGGCCTTTCCTGAGGCCACAAGAGCGGGTCCCTGAGGTCCCCGTCGTAACTCGAGAAGACCTGCCGCAACTCGAGAAAATCCAGGAGGTTCTCCCCTCCAGGCGAGATGAGGCCCATTTCCGCTGAGGCGTCTCGAGGCTGATCACACCTCACCTCTGGAACTTTGAAAGGGTCCTTCACACCCTTGGTGCAAATCAAGAAGTTCCCCGACCTAGCCGTCTCCACTCGAGAGGAATCACTAGGGTCCCGCCCACATCCAGAGGAGCCCCGTTTCCGCCTCGTAGCTCGAGATGAGGGATCCTTTCCCTGCTTCGTCGGGAAAGAGTTCCCGGCGTTCCCGTCGCATCTCAAGAGGAGGCCCTCTCAACAGGAACGGCGAGAGGAACTCCAGGGTCGTGCCACCATTCCAAGAGTCCCCCAGATGTCTCAGTCCATTCCAGAGGAACCTCTTTTCCCTTCACCGGCTCGTCTTTCACGCCGAGGATCGACTAACACCAAGGTGGCACGTGGCACAGCCCTGTGGGAAAGCCTCGTGGGAAATCCTCGAGGGACAGCCTCGAGGGAAAGCCACAGATCCCTTGATCCACGTGACAGGAAGCGTGACACTACTGCTGCAGCTCGGGAGGAAAGCGCTCGTGCATGCCCCCTCTCGAGATGAGGCCTGACTACCCTGGGGAGACTCAGAAGCACCCCAAGATCGATGGCAACACTGGAGAGGAATCCTCAGGTTCTGGCCCCGACTCCACACAAGGACTGAGGCCCCGGCATGGACGGGAGAGGAATCCCGAGAGGTGCCCTAGCAACTCGCATGGGGACTGGCCTTTCCTGAGGCCACCAGAGCGGGTCCCTGAGGTCCCCGTCGTAACTCGAGAAGACCTGCCGCAACTCGAGAAAATCCAGGAGGTTCTCCCCTCCAGGCGAGATGAGGCCCACTTCTGCTGAGGCGTCTCGAGGCTGATCACACCTCACCTCTGGAACTTCGAAAGGGTCCTTCACACCCTTGGTGCAAATCAAGAAGTTCCCCGACATACCCGTCTCCACTCGAGAGGAATCACGAGGGTCCCGCCCACATCCAGAGGAGCCCCGTTTCCGCCTCGTAGCTCGAGATGAGGGATCCTTTCCCTGCTTCGTCGGGAAAGAGTTCCCGGCGTTCCCGTCGCATCTCAAGAGGAGGCCCTCTCAACAGGAACGGCGAGAGGAACTCCAGGGTCGTGCCACCATTCCAAGAGTCCCCCAGATGTCTCAGTCCATTCCAGAGGAACCTCTTTCCATTCACCGGCTCGTCTTTCACGCCGAGGATCGACTCACACCAAGGTGGCACGTGGCACAGCCCTGTGGGAAAGCCTCGTGGGAAAGCCTCGAGGGACAGCCTCGAGGGAAAGCCACATATCCCTTGTTCCACGTGACAGGAAGGGTGACACTACTGCTGCAGCTCGGGAGGAAAGCGCACGTGCATGCCCCCACTCGAGACGAGGCCTGACTCCCCTGGGGAGACTCAGAAGCACGCCAAGATCCATGGCAACACTGGAGAGGAATCCTCAGGTTCCGGCCCCGACTCCACACAAGGACTGAGGCCCCGGCATGGACGGGAGAGGAATCCCGAGAGGTCCCCTAGCAACTCGCATGGGGACTGGCCTTTCCTGAGGCCACCAGAGCGGGTCCCTGAGGTCCCCGTCGTAACTCGAGAAGACCTGCCGCAACTCGAGAAAATCCAGGAGGTTCTTCCCTCCAGGCGAGATGAGGCCCATTTCCGCTGAGGCGTCTCGTGGCTGATCACACCTCACCTCTGGAACTTTGAAAGGGTCCTTCACACCCTTGGTGCAAATCAAGAAGTTCCCCGACCTAGCCGTCTCCACTCGAGAGGAATCACGAGGGTCCCGCCCACATCCAGAGGAGCCCCGTTTCCGCCTCGTAGCTCGAGATGAGGGATCCTTTCCCTGCTTCATCGGGAAAGAGTTCCCGGCCTTCCCGTCGCATCTCAAGAGGAGGCCCTCTCAACAGGAACGGCGAGAGGAACTCCAGGGTCGTGCCACCATTCCAACAGTACCCCAGATGTCTCAGTCCATTCCAGAGGAACCTCTTTTCCCTTCACCAGCTCGTCTTTCACGCCGAGGATCGACTCACACCAAGGTGGCACGTGGCACAGCCCTGTGGAAAAGCCTCGTGGGAAAGCCTCGAGGGACAGCCTCGAGGGAAAGCCACAGATCCCTTGATCCACGTGACAGGAAGTGTGACACTACTGCTTCAGCTCGGGAGGAAAGCGCACGTGCATGCCCCCACTCGAGACGAGGCCTGACTCCCCTGGGGAGACTCAGAAGCACCCCAAGATCCATGGCAACACTGGAGAGGAATCCTCAGGTTCCGGCCCCGACTCCACACAAGGACTGAGGCCCCGGCATGGACGGGAGAGGAATCCCAAGTGGTCCCCTAGCAACTCGCATGGGGACTGGCCTTTCCTGAGGCCACCAGAGCGGGTCCCTGAGGTCCCCGTCGTAACTCGAGAAGACCTGCCGCAACTCGAGAAAATCCAGGAGGTTCTCACCTCCAGGCGAGATGAGGCCCATTTCCGCTGAGGCGTCTCGAGGCTGATCACACCTCACCTCTGGAACTTCGAAAGGGTCCTTCACACCCTTGGTGCAAATCAAGAAGTTCCCCGACCTAGCCGTCTTCACTGGAGAGGAATCACGAGGGTCCCGCCCACATCCAGAGGAGCCCCGTTTCCGCCTCGTAGCTCGAGATGAGGGATCCTTTCCCTGCTTCGTCGGGAAAGAGTTCCCGGCCTTCCCGTCGCATCTCAAGAGGAGGCCCTCTCAACAGGAACGGCGAGAGGAACTCCAGGGTCGTGCCACCATTCCAAGAGTCCCCCAGATGTCTCAGTCCATTCCAGAGGAACCTCTTTTCCCTTCACCGGCTCGTCTTTCACGCCGAGGATCGACTCACACCAAGGTGGCACGTGGCACAGCCCTGTGGGAAAGCCTCGTGGGAAAGCCTCGAGGGACAGCCTCGAGGGAAAGCCACAGATCCCTTGATCCACGTGACAGGAAGCGTGACACTACTGCTGCAGCTCGGGAGGAAAGCGCACGTGCAGGCCCCCACTCGAGACGAGGCCTGACTCCCCTGGGGAGACTCAGAAGCACCCCAAGATCCATGGCAACACTGGAGAGGAATCCTCAGGTTCCGGCCCCGACTCCACACAAGGACTGAGGCCCCGGCATGGACGGGAGAGGAATCCCGAGAGGTCCCCTAGCAACTCGCATGGGGACTGGCCTTTCCTGAGGCCACCAGAGCGGGTCCCTGAGGTCCCCGTCGTAACTCGAGAAGACCTGCCGCAACTCGAGAAAATCCAGGAGGTTCTCCCCTCCAGGCGAGATGAGGCCCATTTCCGCTGAGGCGTCTCGAGGCTGATCACAACTCCCCTCTGGAACTTCGAAAGGGTCCTTCACACCCTTGGTGCAAATCAAGAAGTTCCCCGACATACCCGTCTCCACTCGAGAGGAATCACGAGGGTCCCGCCCACATCCAGAGGAGCCCCGTTTCCACCTCGTAGCTCGAGATGAGGGATCCTTTCCCTGCTTCGTCGGGAAAGAGTTCCCGGCGTTCCCGTCGCATCTCAAGAGGAGGCCCTCTCAACAGGAACGGCGAGAGGAACTCCAGGGTCGTGCCACCATTCCAAGAGTCCCCCAGATGTCTCAGTCCATTCCAGAGGATCCTCTTTTTCCTTCACCGGCACGTCTTCAACGCCGAGGATCGACTCACACCAAGGTGGCACGTGGCACAGCCCTGTGGGAAAGCCTCGTGGGAAAGCCTCGAGGGACAGCCTCGAGGGAAAGCCACAGATCCCTTGATCCACGTGACAGGAAGCGTGACACTACTGCTGCAGCTCGGGAGGAAAGCGCACGTGCATGCCCCCACTCGAGACGAGGCCTGACTCCCCTGGGGAGACTCAGAAGCACCCCAAGATCCATGGCAACACTGGAGAGGAATCCTCAGGTTCCGGCCCCGACTCCACACAAGGACTGAGGCCCCGGCATGGACGGGAGAGGAATCCCGAGAGGTCCTCTAGCAACTCGCATGGGGACTGGCCTTTCCTGAGGCCACAAGAGCGGGTCCCTGAGGTCCCCGTCGTAACTCGAGAAGACCTGCCGCAACTCGAGAAAATCCAGGAGGTTCTCCCCTCCAGGCGAGATGAGGCCCATTTCCGCTGAGGCGTCTCGAGGCTGATCACACCTCACCTCTGGAACTTTGAAAGGGTCCTTCACACCCTTGGTGCAAATCAAGAAGTTCCCCGACCTAGCCGTCTCCACTCGAGAGGAATCACTAGGGTCCCGCCCACATCCAGAGGAGCCCCGTTTCCGCCTCGTAGCTCGAGATGAGGGATCCTTTCCCTGCTTCGTCGGGAAAGAGTTCCCGGCGTTCCCGTCGCATCTCAAGAGGAGGCCCTCTCAACAGGAACGGCGAGAGGAACTCCAGGGTCGTGCCACCATTCCAAGAGTCCCCCAGATGTCTCAGTCCATTCCAGAGGAACCTCTTTTCCCTTCACCGGCTCGTCTTTCACGCCGAGGATCGACTAACACCAAGGTGGCACGTGGCACAGCCCTGTGGGAAAGCCTCGTGGGAAATCCTCGAGGGACAGCCTCGAGGGAAAGCCACAGATCCCTTGATCCACGTGACAGGAAGCGTGACACTACTGCTGCAGCTCGGGAGGAAAGCGCTCGTGCATGCCCCCTCTCGAGATGAGGCCTGACTACCCTGGGGAGACTCAGAAGCACCCCAAGATCGATGGCAACACTGGAGAGGAATCCTCAGGTTCTGGCCCCGACTCCACACAAGACTGAGGCCCCGGCATGGACGGGAGAGGAATCCCGAGAGGTGCCCTAGCAACTCGCATGGGGACTGGCCTTTCCTGAGGCCACCAGAGCGGGTCCCTGAGGTCCCCGTCGTAACTCGAGAAGACCTGCCGCAACTCGAGAAAATCCAGGAGGTTCTCCCCTCCAGGCGAGATGAGGCCCACTTCTGCTGAGGCGTCTCGAGGCTGATCACACCTCACCTCTGGAACTTCGAAAGGGTCCTTCACACCCTTGGTGCAAATCAAGAAGTTCCCCGACATACCCGTCTCCACTCGAGAGGAATCACGAGGGTCCCGCCCACATCCAGAGGAGCCCCGTTTCTGCCTCGTAGCTCGAGATGAGGGATCCTTTCCCTGCTTCGTCGGGAAAGAGTTCCCGGCGTTCCCGTCGCATCTCAAGAGGAGGCCCTCTCAACAGGAACGGCGAGAGGAACTCCAGGGTCGTGCCACCATTCCAAGAGTCCCCCAGATGTCTCAGTCCATTCCAGAGGAACCTCTTTTCCCTTCACCGGCTCGTCTTTCACGCCGAGGATCGACTCCCACCAAGGTGGCACGTGGCACAGCCCTGTGGGAAAGCCTCGTGGGAAAGCCTCGAGGGACAGCCTCGAGGGAAAGCCACAGATCCCTTGATCCACGTGACAGGAAGCGTGACACTACTGCTGCAGCTCGGGAGGAAAGCGCACGTGCATGCCCACACTCGAGACGAGGCCTGACTCCCCTGGGGAGACTCAGAAGCACCCCAAGATCGATGGCAACACTGGAGAGGAATCCTCAGGTTCCGGCCCCGACTCCACACAAGGACTGAGGCCCCGGCATGGACGGGAGAGGAATCCCGAGAGGTCCCCTAGCAACTCGCATGGGGACTGGCCTTTCCTGAGGCCACCAGAGTGGGTCCCTGAGTTCCCCGTCGTAACACGAGAAGACCTGCCGCAACTCGAGAAAATCCAGGAGGTTCTCCCCTCCAGGCGAGATGAGGCCCATTTCCGCTGAGGCGTCTCGTGGCTGATCACACCTCACCTCTGGAACTTTGAAAGGGTCCTTCACACCCTTGGTGCAAATCAAGAAGTTCCCCGACCTAGCCGTCTCCACTCGAGAGGAATCACGAGGGTCCCGCCCACATCCAGAGGAGCCCCGTTTCCGCCTCGTAGCTCGAGATGAGGGATCCTTTCCCTGCTTCATCGGGAAAGAGTTCCCGGCCTTCCCGTCGCATCTCAAGAGGAGGCCCTCTCAACAGGAACGGCGAGAGGAACTCCAGGGTCGTGCCACCATTCCAACAGTACCCCAGATGTCTCAGTCCATTCCAGAGGAACCTCTTTTCCCTTCACCAGCTCGTCTTTCACGCCGAGGATCGACTCACACCAAGGTGGCACGTGGCACAGCCCTGTGGAAAAGCCTCGTGGGAAAGCCTCGAGGGACAGCCTCGAGGGAAAGCCACAGATCCCTTGATCCACGTGACAGGAAGCGTGACACTACTGCTTCAGCTCGGGAGGAAAGCGCACGTGCATGCCCCCACTCGAGACGAGGCCTGACTCCCCTGGGGAGACTCAGAAGCACCCCAAGATCCATGGCAACACTGGAGAGGAATCCTCAGGTTCCGGCCCCGACTCCACACAAGGACTGAGGCCCCGGCATGGACGGGAGAGGAATCCCAAGAGGTCCCCTAGCAACTCGCATGGGGACTGGCCTTTCCTGAGGCCACCAGAGCGGGTCCCTGAGGTCCCCGTCGTAACTCGAGAAGACCTGCCGCAACTCGAGAAAATCCAGGAGGTTCTCACCTCCAGGCGAGATGAGGCCCATTTCCGCTGAGGCGTCTCGAGGCTGATCACACCTCACCTCTGGAACTTCGAAAGGGTCCTTCACACCCTTGGTGCAAATCAAGAAGTTCCCCGACCTAGCCGTCTTCACTGGAGAGGAATCACGAGGGTCCCGCCCACATCCAGAGGAGCCCCGTTTCCGCCTCGTAGCTCGAGATGAGGGATCCTTTCCCTGCTTCGTCGGGAAAGAGTTCCCGGCCTTCCCGTCGCATCTCAAGAGGAGGCCCTCTCAACAGGAACGGCGAGAGGAACTCCAGGGTCGTGCCACCATTCCAAGAGTCCCCCAGATGTCTCAGTCCATTCCAGAGGAACCTCTTTTCCCTTCACCGGCTCGTCTTTCACGCCGAGGATCGACTCACACCAAGGTGGCACGTGGCACAGCCCTGTGGGAAAGCCTCGTGGGAAAGCCTCGAGGGACAGCCTCGAGGGAAAGCCACAGATCCCTTGATCCACGTGACAGGAAGCGTGACACTACTGCTGCAGCTCGGGAGGAAAGCGCACGTGCAGGCCCCCACTCGAGACGAGGCCTGACTCCCCTGGGGAGACTCAGAAGCACCCCAAGATCCATGGCAACACTGGAGAGGAATCCTCAGGTTCCGGCCCCGACTCCACACAAGGACTGAGGCCCCGGCATGGACGGGAGAGGAATCCCGAGAGGTCCCCTAGCAACTCGCATGGGGACTGGCCTTTCCTGAGGCCACCAGAGCGGGTCCCTGAGGTCCCCGTCGTAACTCGAGAAGACCTGCCGCAACTCGAGAAAATCCAGGAGGTTCTCCCCTCCAGGCGAGATGAGGCCCATTTCCGCTGAGGCGTCTCGAGGCTGATCACAACTCCCCTCTGGAACTTCGAAAGGGTCCTTCACACCCTTGGTGCAAATCAAGAAGTTCCCCGACATACCCGTCTCCACTCGAGAGGAATCACGAGGGTCCCGCCCACATCCAGAGGAGCCCCGTTTCCACCTCGTAGCTCGAGATGAGGGATCCTTTCCCTGCTTCGTCGGGAAAGAGTTCCCGGCGTTCCCGTCGCATCTCAAGAGGAGGCCCTCTCAACAGGAACGGCGAGAGGAACTCCAGGGTCGTGCCACCATTCCAAGAGTCCCCCAGATGTCTCAGTCCATTCCAGAGGATCCTCTTTTTCCTTCACCGGCACGTCTTCAACGTCGAGGATCGACTCACACCAAGGTGGCACGTGGCACAGCCCTGTGGGAAAGCCTCGTGGGAAAGCCTCGAGGGACAGCCTCGAGGGAAAGCCACAGATCCCTTGATCCACGTGACAGGAAGCGTGACACTACTGCTGCAGCTCGGGAGGAAAGCGCACGTGCATGCCCCCACTCGAGACGAGGCCTGACTCCCCTGGGGAGACTCAGAAGCACCCCAAGATCCATGGCAACACTGGAGAGGAATCCTCAGGTTCCGGCCCCGACTCCACACAAGGACTGAGGCCCCGGCATGGACGGGAGAGGAATCCCGAGAGGTCCTCTAGCAACTCGCATGGGGACTGGCCTTTCCTGAGGCCACAAGAGCGGGTCCCTGAGGTCCCCGTCGTAACTCGAGAAGACCTGCCGCAACTCGAGAAAATCCAGGAGGTTCTCCCCTCCAGGCGAGATGAGGCCCATTTCCGCTGAGGCGTCTCGAGGCTGATCACACCTCACCTCTGGAACTTTGAAAGGGTCCTTCACACCCTTGGTGCAAATCAAGAAGTTCCCCGACCTAGCTGTCTCCACTCGAGAGGAATCACTAGGGTCCCGCCCACATCCAGAGGAGCCCCGTTTCCGCCTCGTAGCTCGAGATGAGGGATCCTTTCCCTGCTTCGTCGGGAAAGAGTTCCCGGCGTTCCCGTCGCATCTCAAGAGGAGGCCCTCTCAACAGGAACGGCGAGAGGAACTCCAGGGTCGTGCCACCATTCCAAGAGTCCCCCAGATGTCTCAGTCCATTCCAGAGGAACCTCTTTTCCCTTCACCGGCTCGTCTTTCACGCCGAGGATCGACTAACACCAAGGTGGCACGTGGCACAGCCCTGTGGGAAAGCCTCGTGGGAAATCCTCGAGGGACAGCCTCGAGGGAAAGCCACAGATCCCTTGATCCACGTGACAGGAAGCGTGACACTACTGCTGCAGCTCGGGAGGAAAGCGCTCGTGCATGCCCCCTCTCGAGATGAGGACTGACTACCCTGGGGAGACTCAGAAGCACCCCAAGATCGATGGCAACACTGGAGAGGTATCCTCAGGTTCTGGCCCCGACTCCACACAAGGACTGAGGCCCCGGCATGGACGGGAGAGGAATCCCGAGAGGTGCCCTAGCAACTCGCATGGGGACTGGCCTTTCCTGAGGCCACCAGAGCGGGTCCCTGAGGTCCCCGTCGTAACTCGAGAAGACCTGCCGCAACTCGAGAAAATCCAGGAGGTTCTCCCCTCCAGGCGAGATGAGGCCCACTTCTGCTGAGGCGTCTCGAGGCTGATCACACCTCACCTCTGGAACTTCGAAAGGGTCCTTCACACCCTTGGTGCAAATCAAGAAGTTCCCCGACATACCCGTCTCCACTCGAGAGGAATCACGAGGGTCCCGCCCACATCCAGAGGAGCCCCGTTTCCGCCTCGTAGCTCGAGATGAGGGATCCTTTCCCTGCTTCGTCGGGAAAGAGTTCCCGGCGTTCCCGTCGCATCTCAAGAGGAGGCCCTCTCAACAGGAACGGCGAGAGGAACTCCAGGGTCGTGCCACCATTCCAAGAGTCCCCCCAGATGTCTCAGTCCATTCCAGAGGAACCTCTTTTCCCTTCACCGGCTCGTCTTTCACGCCGAGGATCGACTCCCACCAAGGTGGCACGTGGCACAGCCCTGTGGGAAAGCCTCGTGGGAAAGCCTCGAGGGACAGCCTCGAGGGAAAGCCACAGATCCCTTGATCCACGTGACAGGAAGCGTGACACTACTGCTGCAGCTCGGGAGGAAAGCGCACGTGCATGCCCACACTCGAGACGAGGCCTGACTCCCCTGGGGAGACTCAGAAGCACCCCAAGATCGATGGCAACACTGGAGAGGAATCCTCAGGTTCCGGCCCCGACTCCACACAAGGACTGAGGCCCCGGCATGGACGGGAGAGGAATCCCGAGAGGTCCCCTAGCAACTCGCATGGGGACTGGCCTTTCCTGAGGCCACCAGAGTGGGTCCCTGAGTTCCCCGTCGTAACACGAGAAGACCTGCCGCAACTCGAGAAAATCCAGGAGGTTCTCCCCTCCAGGCGAGATGAGGCCCATTTCCGCTGAGGTGTCTCGAGGCGATCACACCTCACCTCTGGAACTTCGAAAGGGTCCTTCACACCCTTGGTGCAAATCAAGAAGTTCCCCGACATACCCGTCTCCACTCGAGAGGAATCACGAGGGTCCCGCCCACATCCAGAGGAGCCCCGTTTCCGCCTCGTAGCTCGAGATGAGGGATCCTTTCCCTGCTTCGTCGGGAAAGAGTTCCCGGCGTTCCCGTCGCATCTCAAGAGGAGGCCCTCTCAACAGGAACGGCGAGAGGAACTCCAGGGTCGTGCCACCATTCCCAGAGTCCCCCAGATGTCTCAGTCCATTCCAGAGGAACCTCTTTTCCCTTCACCGGCTCGTCTTTCACGCCGAGGATCGACTCACACCAAGGTGGCACGTGGCACAGCCCTGTGGGAAAGCCTCGTGGGAAAGCCTCGAGGGACAGCCTCGAGGGAAAGCCACATATCCCTTGTTCCACGTGACAGGAAGGGTGACACTACTGCTGCAGCTCGGGAGGAAAGCGCACGTGCATGCCCCCACTCGAGACGAGGCCTGACTCCCCTGGGGAGACTCAGAAGCACGCCAAGATCCATGGCAACACTGGAGAGGAATCCTCAGGTTCCGGCCCCGACTCCACACAAGGACTGAGGCCCCGGCATGGACGGGAGAGGAATCCCGAGAGGTCCCCTAGCAACTCGCATGGGGACTGGCCTTTCCTGAGGCCACCAGAGCGGGTCCCTGAGGTCCCCGTCGTAACTCGAGAAGACCTGCCGCAACTCGAGAAAATCCAGGAGGTTCTTCCCTCCAGGCGAGATGAGGCCCATTTCCGCTGAGGCGTCTCGTGGCTGATCACACCTCACCTCTGGAACTTCGAAAGGGTCCTTCACACCCTTGGTGCAAATCAAGAAGTTCCCCGACCTAGCCGTCTCCACTCGAGAGGAATCACGAGGGTCCCGCCCACATCCAGAGGAGCCCCGTTTCCGCCTCGTAGCTCGAGATGAGGGATACTTTCCCTGCTTCATCGGGAAAGAGTTCCCGGCCTTCCCGTCGCATCTCAAGAGGAGGCCCTCTCAACAGGAACGGCGAGAGGAACTCTAGGGTCGTGCCACCATTCCAAGAGTACCCCAGATGTCTCAGTCCATTCCAGAGGAACCTCTTTTCCCTTCACCAGCTCGTCTTTCACGCCGAGGATCGACTCACACCAAGGTGGCACGTGGCACAGCCCTGTGGGAAAGCCTCGTGGGAAAGCCTCGAGGGACAGCCTCGAGGGAAAGCCACAGATCCCTTGATCCACGTGACAGGAAGCGTGACACTACTGCTGCAGCTCGGGAGGAAAGCGCACGTGCAGGCCCCCACTCGAGACGAGGCCTGACTCCCCTGGGGAGACTCAGAAGCACCCCAAGATCCATGGCAACACTGGAGAGGAATCCTCAGGTTCCGGCCCCGACTCCACACAAGGACTGAGGCCCCGGCATGGACGGGAGAGGAATCCCGAGAGGTCCCCTAGCAACTCGCATGGGGACTGGCCTTTCCTGAGGCCACCAGAGCGGGTCCCTGAGGTCCCCGTCGTAACTCGAGAAGACCTGCCGCAACTCGAGAAAATCCAGGAGGTTCTCCCCTCCAGGCGAGATGAGGCCCATTTCCGCTGAGGCGTCTCGAGGCTGATCACAACTCCCCTCTGGAACTTCGAAAGGGTCCTTCACACCCTTGGTGCAAATCAAGAAGTTCCCCGACATACCCGTCTCCACTCGAGAGGAATCACGAGGGTCCCGCCCACATCCAGAGGAGCCCCGTTTCCGCCTCGTAGCTCGAGATGAGGGATCCTTTCCCTGCTTCGTCGGGAAAGAGTTCCCGGCGTTCCCGTCGCATCTCAAGAGGAGGCCCTCTCAACAGGAACGGCGAGAGGAACTCCAGGGTCGTGCCACCATTCCAAGAGTCCCCCAGATGTCTCAGTCCATTCCAGAGGATCCTCTTTTCCCTTCACCGGCACGTCTTCAACGCCGAGGATCGACTCACACCAAGGTGGCACGTGGCACAGCCCTGTGGGAAAGCCTCGTGGGAAAGCCTCGAGGGACAGCCTCGAGGGAAAGCCACAGATCCCTTGATCCACGTGACAGGAAGCGTGACACTACTGCTGCAGCTCGGGAGGAAAGCGCACGTGCATGCCCCCACTCGAGACGAGGCCTGACTCCCCTGGGGAGACTCAGAAGCACCCCAAGATCCATGGCAACACTGGAGAGGAATCCTCAGGTTAAGGCTCCGACTCCACACAAGGACTGAGGCCCCGGCATGGACGGGAGAGGAATCCCGAGAGGTCCTCTAGCAACTCGCATGGGGACTGGCCTTTCCTGAGGCCACAAGAGCGGGTCCCTGAGGTCCCCGTCGTAACTCGAGAAGACCTGCCGCAACTCGAGAAAATCCAGGAGGTTCTCCCCTCCAGGCGAGATGAGGCCCATTTCCGCTGAGGCGTCTCGAGGCTGATCACACCTCACCTCTGGAACTTCGAAAGGGTCCTTCACACCCTTGGTGCAAATCAAGAAGTTCCCCGACCTAGCCGTCTCCACTCGAGAGGAATCACTAGGGTCCCGCCCACATCCAGAGGAGCCCCGTTTCCGCCTCGTAGCTCGAGATGAGGGATCCTTTCCCTGCTTCGTCGGGAAAGAGTTCCCGGCGTTCCCGTCGCATCTCAAGAGGAGGCCCTCTCAACAGGAACGGCGAGAGGAACTCCAGGGTCGTGCCACCATTCCAAGAGTCCCCCAGATGTCTCAGTCCATTCCAGAGGAACCTCTTTTCCGTTCACCGGCTCGTCTTTCACGCCGAGGATCGACTCACACCAAGGTGGCACGTGGCACAGCCCTGTGGGAAAGCCTCGTGGGAAATCCTCGAGGGACAGCCTCGAGGGAAAGCCACAGATCCCTTGATCCACGTGACAGGAAGCGTGACACTACTGCTGCAGCTCGGGAGGAAAGCGCTCGTGCATGCCCCCTCTCGAGATGAGGCCTGACTACCCTGGGGAGACCCAGAAGCACCCCAAGATCCATGGCAACACTGGAGAGGAATCCTCAGGTTCTGGCCCCGACTCCACACAAGGACTGAGGCCCCGGCATGGACGGGAGAGGAATCCCGAGAGGTGCCCTAGCAACTCGCATGGGGACTGGCCTTTCCTGAGGCCACCAGAGCGGGTCCCTGAGGTCCCCGTCGTAACTCGAGAAGACCTGCCGCAACTCGAGAAAATCCAGGAGGTTCTCCCCTCCAGGCGAGATGAGGCCCACTTCTGCTGAGGCGTCTCGAGGCTGATCACACCTCACCTCTGGAACTTCGAAAGGGTCCTTCACACCCTTGGTGCAAATCAAGAAGTTCCCCGACATACCCGTCTCCACTCGAGAGGAATCACGAGGGTCCCGCCCACATCCAGAGGAGCCCCGTTTCCGCCTCGTAGCTCGAGATGAGGGATCCTTTCCCTGCTTCGTCGGGAAAGAGTTCCCGGCGTTCCCGTCGCATCTCAAGAGGAGGCCCTCTCAACAGGAACGGC